>NC_133408.1:185335303-185638333 GCF_049350105.2 Macaca mulatta
CTCAGATCAGCACTCCAAATTTGGCATCCTTAAAAGTGATTCAATAGATGGGCTGAAATAGCACACTTGAACATGGTATATGTTGCCTCCAAAAAAAAAATTGCCTTCCAGACATTTCATCTCTTATTTGATGGTAATATAAGTTGCCATGACTTTCTTTCATCTTTCCTGGAATAGCTTCACATTCCAGAGACCCCCATACATTTCAGTGAAGTGCTACGTAGATGTCTAAATGTTGGTGAGATTTATCTTTTACCCTTTGGTTTACATATAACTTGTCATGAAAACATTTAAGACATATCTAGTCATGCAAACATCATCAACATAGAGGACCAGTGTAATATTGTGTGGAATGTCAGCATGACTAAGGTCACTGTGAACTATTTTGTGGCAGAGAGGAGAAAAGATGATGTAGACATGAGACAGGACTATGAATGTGTACCATTGGCCTTGCCAGATAAAAGCACACTGTGTTTGATGATCATTGAAAATCGTTATGAAGAAAGAAGCAACAAGTAGAGCTAAAACTGAAAACCAGTTGTTAGAGGCTGTTTCTTTACTCCAGTGAAGTACACTATTAATACATCGAAACATGCATTGGAAATAAGAGTTACAACATGATTAAGTTTATGAAAACTTACAGTTTTTTGAGCTTTCTCCTGGAATATAAATGGAATAAAATCAATCTTTTCTCCAATTATTTGTTTTTTTATTTTTTTTATTTCCAGATCCAGCTCTCGTACATAGATGGTATTTTTTTTTTATTTGTTTTTTTTTGGGACAGATTGTCACTCTGTCACCCAGGCTGGAGTGCAGTGGCGTGATCTCTACTCACTGCAACCTCCATCTCCCAGATTCCAGCGATTCTCTCACCTCAGCCTCTCAAGTAGCTGAGATTGCAGTCACCTGTCACCATGACCAGCTAGTTTTTGTATTTTTAGTAGAGACAAGATTTCACTATGTTGGCCAGGCTGGTCTTGAACTCCTGACCTCAGGCGATCCGCCCTCCTCTGCCTCCCAAAGTGCTGGGATTACAGGTGTGAACCACTGCGCCTGGCCCAGGTGGTCAATTTTTAGACTTGTTTTTAAGTTTCATTTATCCATTTAATTTTCCATGTACATAATTACAGTCTTAATTATTATACCTTTATAAAAATCAAATATGTAGCAATTTAAATAGCCATATGCTATTATTCTTGTAAGTTTCAAAATCTCTTCCCAGTCCTTTGTTCTTTTACATAAATTCTAGAATTACCTTTTCAAGTAAAAAAAAATACCTGCAGGACGATGTTCAGATCATATGTTGTTATGGATTGTTTGGAGATGATTAATGCCATTTTAGTGTTTGGTATCCCCACCAATATCTTCACTCACTCAGGTTCTTTAAAAAATAATCCTCAAAAATATTTGCAATAATCTAAATAAAGATCTTATACATATTTTATATAAAGTCAGTCAAGTCACAGTGGCTCAGGCCTGTAATCTGGAGCCCTTTGGGAGGCCAAGCGGGGAAGATCACTTGAGGCCAGGAGTTCCAGTCCAGCCTGGACAACATGGTGAAACCCCATTTCTACTAGAAATACAAAAATTCGCTGGGCATGGCGGCACGCACCTGTAGTCCCAGCTGCTCTGGTGGCTGAGGTGAGAGGATGGCTTGAGCCCTGGAGGCAGAGGTTGCAGAGAGCTGAAATCATGCCACTGCACTCCAGCCTGGGCGACAGAGCAAGAATTGGCCTAAAAAAAAAAAAGGCAAATATAAAATCCATTATACGTATGATGGTGAGAAAGAATAAAAAGTGCTGCCTTTTAACATCCACTTATCTTAAGGAAATACTGATAGTAGGTGGGCAATATAGTTGTCATTGCCTCCACCACTACCCTCCTGTGCTCATATAAGAGAATTTATGAAGTAAAATTGTCACCTAGTTTGTGTGCAGATGTTTTCATAGGTTTTTGGGTTTTTCTATTTTAGCTGTGTATTTTATAGCATGATTTGGGGATATTTAAAAACAGTACCAGTATCATCATCTTCTCTAGTTCTCCTGTATTAGGACTGCTGAGGTCAGGTAGATGCTGGGGGAGAAAATACAGGTCACATTCTCTAATCGATGCTTCTGTATGTAGTTAATAACTTTGCATAAGTCTTTGGACCTCCAAAGTGAGTCCTACATAAAGTAATGTTAAGGAAGCTTTACAGAAAATCATGCTCTCCGTATATTTGTTCCCTCCTCTCTCACACTGTCCTTCAGTGGCTTCAGTGGCTTCAGTGGGACGCAGGGTGTTTTTTTTGTTTTGTTTTGTTTTGTTTTTGTTTTTTTTTAATTGACCAGTAATATCAATTTCTGGACCTAAGTGAGAAATTCAAGAGTTGGCTTAAGGGGGGTGGGTGGGTGAGAAACTAAGTAAAAGTAGACTTATCGTATCTTGATTTTGTCAAAAAAAAAAGTATCTTATTTTGCTGTTTTTGTTTCTTCCCTGGCAAAAGCACTATTTGCTATTTGTACCCCAGTCATTATCACAGTGCCTGATAATTTAAGTAAATCAAATTTGATCTGACACATGTTTTTTTTGCAGTGCCTCCTGGGTCTCAGGTATTGTGCAAAGGGCTTCAGATATAAAAGTGAACAGGAACAACATGGTGCCTCTTATTTGATCTAATAAAATATTAAAAGATTAATTATGAAAATTCATCAGGCTCACAAGTATCGGTATATGCCCCCTAATTTTCCCTCACCCTAATCAGAACTAGGAATCTATTACACTACACTGCAGCTCCCTACTCTAATTCACGCTTGTGTGTTTACTGCCTTCCCCCTCCCCCAACCCTCACAAAAGTGTAAGCTCATTATACACAAAGCAATGGACTTAGTCACTTTTTTTCTTTTAATAGTCAGAGCATGGGGCGCAAACATTCAATATTTGCCAGTGTATTAGTCAGTTCTCACACTGCTGTGAAGAAATACCTGAGACTGGGTAATTTATAAAGGAAAGAGGTTTAATTGACTCACAGTACCACATTGCTGGGGCGACCTCAGGAAAGTCACAATCATGGTGGAGGGCAAAGGAGAAGCAGGCACCATCTTCACAGGCAGCAGGATGGAGTGAGTGGAAGGAGTGGAAATGCCAGAAGCTTATAAAACCATCAAATCTCGTGAGACTCACTCATTGTCGTGAGAACAGCCTGGGGGAAACTGCGCCCATGATCCTTGACACATGGGGATTACGGGGATTACAATTCAAGGCGAAATTTGGGTGGGAACGCAGAGCCAAACCTTATCAGCCAGACTATTAAATTGATGTAAAGGAAGTAGCAACATCAATCAAGAAGTTACAATTAGGAATCAGAAGCAACAGATCTTAATGTTAATTCTACTATTAACTCATTCTTAAATATTTAAAGCAACTTATGTGGCACAGTTGATGGCTGTTGTAAAACCTTGGCTCTTCTTAGTTTAAAATAATGTGAACAAGAGACACACAGCCAAGGAGATACAACATAGAGCAATTTATTGCAAAGGAGAATGAATGTTCTGAGTGTTGGGTGCAGAATGGACAGTATACCATGAGAGATTTCGGGCAGGCCACTCAGGATGATGAGACAGCAAAGACTGGCACTAGGGAGACTCACTTTATAGGAGTCTTACATGGTTATTCATAAGGGATAGGAAAGGGTGTTACTAGTAAGCATGTTCTGGGTGGTCCTCTGGGTGCACGTTTGCCGTAGCTGTACATGCTTGTTCATACATTGCATGTCTCATTAGCATGTTAAATATCTACCCAGGATATGTGTGTGTGTGTGTGTGTGTGTGTGTGTGTGTGTGTGTGTGTGTTTTTAACTATTATCATCAGCAAAGGGTCAGCTTCAAGGCAGGTAAAATCAAAATACGCATGCTCTCTGCAGGGGAAGTCCCCTGCTGGAGAAAGCTTTATTTGAATGAGCTTGAATACAGTGCCAATGCTATTACGTTGACGGTGTGGACTCCATGGTTGCCACATCCCAAGGACATGGTTACCTCCTTGACTATCTAGCCTGCCTCACAACTCTGAGGCCAAGTTTATATTTATATATATACACACACTCACACATACACACATATATATATGCTTATATTATATATTATATTACATATATGAGGTCATATATATATAATGTAAACATATATGGCCTTGTGTGTGTGTGTGTGTGTGTGTGTGTGTGTATACACACACGCGGGGGGCATTTTCAACTGAATTATCTTTGAGAACATATCTCTAGCCTTCTGTTATCAATGTTTGACTTTGATATTGTTATCTCACACTTCTGGAAACTTGGAGTAAGGCACAAAGTCATGCTGACTTTATTGGTAAAACAAATTAATAGCAATAGCTAAGATAAATAAAAGCAATATTAAAGTTATTTTAAAAATAACTAGTATAAAATGAATTAATGGTAAATGCTGAATTATGTACGTAGATACACATGTAAAATGGCATTCTAAAAACATGGGTTTTGGGACAGATTAGGATTGTCAACATTTTCTGTTATAAAGACCATTTAATTACAACTGACTCCAGATCTGTGTCACTCCATACTTTGACTTTCCAGCTAAAAGTATTTTTTAGCCCCTGCAATTAGTTAGTCACTGTGTGAGATGTTAGAGTACAATTGTAGAAAGCTAACATTCAGACAAGGAAAGAGACTTACCTTGAGGTTTTCCTTTACTTTATTGAATGAAGGGGGCATATTTTTGCATACTGACATATTAAAATGTGCTCATTGAAGGACATACATATCTGTATATATATGGAGGATATATATTAAGGAATATATATATAGGTAGTATCATATTTTATATATGATGTTAAGACATTGAATGGGAAGAAGAAGAGAGGCAAAGTCTAGGAAGTATTTGATATTTTTAAACAAGGGAGCAAAGCAAATTGTGAGAATAAGTTGATGTATTAAGCGAGTAAGAAAATTGTACAGTGCATGTATTTTTAGGAAATCATATTTTAACTGTTGGACATACAAAATGAAAAATAAAGTTTAATGAAGTTTTTCTTAATTAAATTTCTCAAGCAAGATTTTAACAGCCATGTTGTGTGAAAGCCCCAAGCTGTTGGTTAAATCTTATTAGGTTATCAAGTTCCTTTTATATCTAACACTCAATGATTACAGAGCATCATCAGATTTTTAGTTTGTCTCCTTAACTGACATTTTGTGTTGCTTCACACATGAAAAGCTTATAAAAATATGTTCTTAGGACAAAGAGTAAACATGGTGAAGCAGTATCTTTTCTATGTAAGGTGTTCTATATAGTTCTATACAGACAGAACCTCTTAAAAGAGAAAATTGCTGATTTTGTCTCTGAAGAACATAAACACAGACATGTACACAGGCATACACACAAACACACACATGCAAACGCACACACATCTGATTTCAACATTTTCTCCCACAAAGACCAGTAAACTCTTTTTCTGAATTAAATAGAGTTATAACACCATGACTGTACTTAAATAATAGTGATATTAATGGTGACCCAAAAAGATGTAAGTAATATTTATATTTTTATGAGTGTACATATCAAAGCAGTGTCATCACATTATATTTTCTTGATTTCAATTTTTTTTAATTATTATACTTTAAGTTCTAGGGTACATGTGCACAATGTGCAGGTTTGTTACATATGTATACATGTGTCATGTTGGTGTGCTGCACCCATTAACCTGTCATTTACATTAGGTATATCTCCTAATGCTATCCCTCCCCCCTCCCCCCTCCCCACAATAGGCCCGGTGTGTGATGTTCCCCTTCCTGTGTCCAAGTGATCTCATTGTTCAATTCCCAACTATGAGTGAGAACATGTGGTATTTGGTTTTCTGTTCTTGCGATCGTTTGCTGAGAATGATGGTTTCCAGCTGCATCCATGTCCCTACAAAGGACATGAACTCATCCTTTTTTATGGATTACATTAAATCATCCTGAATACAATGGCTACATTCACATACTTTTATTGAAAATATCTTAACTTCTCAGCTAAAACTCATAGCCCACATATTCTCACAAGGTATTTGAAGTTTATCTTTACTTAAGAAACCTTAAGTTCTACAAAATATTAAAAAGAACCTTAAGATACCCACTCTTGATAGGAGGAAAAAATAGGACAAGATGAATGGGAGTTTAGAAATGCAATCAGATACATACAAGGAACACAGTACAAGAATAATTTAGGCTGTCACAAAGCCATGAGATTGCCTTTTTGTTTCTCCTTGAGGATGAATACATTATGAAGGATTAGTAATGCTACAGAAATTGGATCCTGAGGAAAATGTCACCACCTTTTTGACAATAGCTAGCTTTCAGAGCTGAATACAGTGAATCTGGATACCGTGTATGTGTTTAAATTTGTTAGGAAATGACATCACATTATTTATTTCTTCTTTTGTGACTTAGTAAATTGACTTGGCCTATAGTACTGACTTGTGATTTTAATCCAAAGAAGTATTGAATTGTGTTCATAATGCAGCGTAAATGTTCACCTTGATTTTGTGGAAGTTGCACATCTTTTCATAGAAATCTATTTTTAGTAGCAGTTCTTTTTTGCCTAAACATGTGCCAGGAAACTTATGATTAGTGTTCTTCAAACTCTGTAACAATAACAACAACAACAAAAACAACAAAAACAACCACCCAAAACCCCACCAGGTAGTTTTGTATCTGTATTATGTGCACATTAGAATTTTTAATACCTGATGATAAAGTAATTTTCTATAAAATAATCTATTTGCAAAGAACAGAGGGGAAAAAAAAACCTCAATACAGTAAATTAGAGGTCAAAATATGGTTCCACAATTCATTATTCACAATTCCAGAATCAGAAAAATACTCCAAAAACTTAAAATATTTCCACAAGTTCTACATAAACTTGTTTGGGGACAAAACCTGACCTGAGAAGATATTAAACTGTAAGTGTTCTTTACTTATGTGAATATTCAAATGTTTTGCTGCAGAAATATCCAAGTGTTTCACTACATGATGTAGCCTCAGGCTCTTCGAGGGTGGTATGCGGCCTATGGACTGTATTACCTTTTCAAAATCTAAACAACTTTGGATATGCTCATAACCCAGTTTCAGGGCTTCAAATAAGGGATATTTTTAAAAACCCACATCGTAATTGCTGATTGATTCGGTGTGAAAATTGGAAATATTGGTAAGGCATAGTTCTTGAGAGAAACGTCAGACTGAATTAATGTGTAGTCCAAGGACTAGAAGATTATGACCCAAAAATTCTAGATTGAATTTATGAGCAAGGAGTGTGTTTGGGCTGAGGTGCTTAAGTAACATGATGGTAGAGTCTGTTAAGGAACCCTGCACCTAAATAAGATATTCTGATGTGTGTTTCGTTTCACAGGTTTTAGGTAAGAGAAATGCTGAGATGAAATCATCCTGAGTTGTCCTCTCTCTGTCAGTCTCTTTAGAGAAAACTATCTGTTTTCCACCAGAAAGTAAGTGATGGTCTCATCCCTAAAGTCCAAAGATAAGCTTTTGTGCTTCTAAACTCCTGTGAGCTTCAAGACTGTACATAGTGCACATTTCTGAGCAGACAAAAAAAGTTAGAGATACCAAGTGAGACTTCATCCATCCTTCTGCTGGTAGCAATAGTCTTGGCAAAAGCATTAATCATCTACTTGCTGGTAGCAACCATCTGGAGGAGCGATGGACACACCTTTTGGTGTGAGATCAAAACCTTTGATCAAAACCTTTTGATCTGAGATGGAACAGTTTTATCCCCAAACCATCCACTCCTACCACCCATGTGTGGAAAAATTGTCTTTCAAGAAATTGGTCCCTAGTGTCAAAAAGTTTGGGGACTGCTATGTTAAGGGGTTCTACTCACCAAAGTAAAGCCACAGTCAAAAATACCTCGAGGGAGAGCAAAGACTTGACTTCTGGTCATCTCAGAATGCCCAAAACTACAAAATGCATTTTCTCATTCATTTAAAAAAGATTCATTGAATTCAATGACTATGCTTATGATAGAATTTTGATCCTAAAATCATTTTGAAAGATGAAAAACTAAATTTTATGATAATGCAAAAGGTTTAAAATATTTAAATCTATATCAGCAGCATAAATGGCATAGTGACTCAAATTAACCTAAACTTATTGGCAAAAAGAGTCAATAGAGACCTGATTAAATAATGGTATATAATTATTTTCATTTGAATTTAAATAATTTATATTTAAATGTTGCCCAATTATCTTAAAATATTATTCCATGAAATAATACTTTTAAGAATAGATTTGTATGCATTTTATCAGATTATTTTATCTTCTCCTAAAGCTTTATACTGTTGAAGCACTAAACTTATGAATGGTCACAAATTTATGCAAAGTGAATTAGATAACTTCTCATAGAGTGTCTTTTATATACTACACTAGGGAGGTACGAACAAATAAAATATGTCCCCTTCCTTTAAGGAGCTCACAGTCTTCTCAGGAGAAAATAATCATGCAAATATTTGAGTAAATCCAAGGGAAGTTATAAATGCTATGAAAATACAAATAAACAAGTAGATTCTCTTAACGAATGTGTAGAAATGTATCCATTTTAAGAAATGTTAATTGCACCTTACTCTATTCCATGTATACATATCAAACCAGTATTTTTGTAGTTTTTATATTTTATGAGCCGTATTATATTCTCTGTAATACTACTACTAGCATGTTTCATTTCTCATTGAGTGCTACTCTGCACAGGTTTTTTATCAGCTGAAATGTATTAAATAGGAATTTATTTTAACAAGTATTTTTGCTGAAGTAATAGCAAAATTCAAAGTTTGTTTATTCAATTTACATTATGAGTTGACTATCTTGGTGTTTTCAAATGATCAGAAATTTCAAACTTTTGTAGATTTAATACATTCAAATTTTTGGATAATTATCAATTTCATTGGGAAAAAGGCATTCCTCCCACCAGGTCCCTCCCATGACATGTGGGGATTAAGGGATATACAATTCAAGATGATATCTGGGTGGGGGCACAGCCAAGCCATATCACTAAATATTAACTGATTTATAAAAGGTTTTTTTCCCCCCCTTTTTAAAATTTTGGTGCCTGAGTGTCTTTTTTGATTTACCCTTTTGGGTATTAAAATTTTGTATATTTCAATAGAAGTAAAAAATAATTCACCAATAAAAACTTTTGGCACCTTTCCACCCCCATTTTTAAAAGTAATTGAGGTCCAGAGGGTTCTCCATATTTAAAGGTATTGTTATATAGCTGAACATAGTATTTTGTGACAGACTGCAGTACCAAGAGCTCCCTTTGGATTCCTTTCAAGAACAAAAGTGCTAATGGGAAGTAGTGAGAGCTGAACCCAGAGACCAAGAGAGAAAATGTCCTGAAGGAAAGAGAAGTCAAGCTGTTATGAGCATATTTAGAGAAGCCAAATGCAGAACGAAGTCCTTCAATCTTGTGAAAGGTTGTGCCTGATCCTAGTTTGGACAGCTCCTTCCCAAAGTGCAGGAGGTTTGTGTGCTGTGTGGCATGGGAGCTTCCCAGGCAGTAGTTCTATTAGTCAAGGTTATAAACCAAGAGCCCACCCCATGACAGGCTGGTGTGGGATACTCAGATAAACATCAGGATTTTTTTTTTTTTTTCTGAGTTGCAAAGAAGTATTTGGAGGGGCTGAAGCTCAGATCACTGCACCGTTTTTATATGTTCTGGACTGTACTTTTAGATGAGGGTTTTAAAAAATATCGATTAGAATTAATACGTACATTCAAGGCCCTTGAGTTTCCGAAGTGGGCAGACAAAATTAAGTGAATCTACTTAACAACCCTGTTTATCTCACATTTTAAAACAAAACTTGCTTTGACAGACTCAAGGGTAGATTTTTGTTTTTATGGTGTTTCAATCATTGTACTCAAAACTGACCATTATAATAAAGCTGCGTTTGGTGGAAAGGGTGTCTACAATTTCCTGAAGCCAGATTTCATTCATTCATGAATATTCTATTTCTTGAGGTTAGAATGTGGCAGCTCCTCTGAAGGTCAGGTCAGAATGTGTCCACTCAGTGCCCAGTGATCAGAACACATAAACCATGTCCTAATGTGCTGAACTTGTACAAGCCAGATGTAAGCTATTAGACACAATTAGTGATTCAGATTCCAAGGAGCTACTTTTCATGCCAATGGCAAAAATGGAAGATATTAATTGCACTGCTTTGAGTTTCAGCCACTTCAGCTGAATGAGATGTTTTGTGATTTCCCCAAGAGCATGAGGCTTGAAGCTGAAATATATTTCATGACAGATTGACAAATAGGGCAGATTTGTAAAAACATATTCTAGATTCTAGAATATAAAACAAGAACAAATAATAAAGAGTTTGATTTTCTGTCTCGAATACTAGTAAGTTGTTTTCAAAGGATTATCTTCTTATTTAACATTTCCATTTTTTTATAAAATGTATTTTTTTCTCTATTTTTCTTATATATGGAAATGCATCATTGATATATTCTATATGGATTTTTAATTCAGTAGTAATTTGGCTGTAATTGTAACTTATTTGGATGTTCAGAGTGGGAGTAAAATGTAGAAAATAATCAAATATTAAAGTTTGTTTTTCATTGTAGTAAGCCAAATAATGTCCCTCTCCCCACTATCCTCCCAAATAAATGCTTAAAGACTAGTCATTGGAAGCTATGAATATGTTATATTATTTGACAAAAGGGACTTTGTAGATGTAATTAACATTAGGGAACTTTATATAGAATATTATCTGATTGGGCACAATCTAATCTAAATATAATGAGTTTTCTTATTCCATTACCTCAATCATGTTTCTGATCAATGTCATGTCAATCACAGAGGTTCTTTTTGCCCTTTCTCCTGAAAATCACACCTCTATCATATTCTGTCATGATTTTCTGCATTTTGTATCTATCAGTCTAGAGATCTTATACTGTATCAGTTTCTTAAAGCAAAGAACTCTGGCTGGAGACAGAGAGAGATGTGGAGAATCTCCTATGACCCTTGGCTCTTGGAATTTCACGGAGATTTCCAGAATGATAAGGGTTTGAAACACCACCACTGTTTTGGAGACCTGGCCCATGTGCAAGGACTGGAATATGGCCTCTTGAGGTGAAATGTGGCCGCCAGATGACAACTGGCAAGGAAATTAGATTCCACTAATAATGTGCATGAGATTGAAAGTAAGTTTTACCCAGGGCCTCTGTAGAACTGTGATATTAGAAGTTTGTGTTGCTCTTGTTCTGGTAAGCACTCACCTATCTCCTAGCCTTGTATGAGTCTATGAATTGCTTTAATTTCTTTACATCTTCCTGGCATTTCTTTCTCTGTTACCTTTCACCCTAACCATGCATACATTTTTATTAAGCAATCTTTTCTTATCTGCATAGCTCCTTTCTTTCTAGTCTCTTCCCAGTCGATTCTAGCTACCTCAGCCTCCTTGCATTAATTCTGAGATCCGGCTTCTCAACTCATTGAGAACACCATGCCCTCTTGTGTTCCCCCTCCCTGAGTTGTATTTCAAAAAGTACCTTAAGTAACAAAAATCCAGTAATCACAGGCCTCACCTCATTTATTTATTTTATTATAGACCAACATATGGCAACATCTGTTGTCCAATATCTTAAGAGAGTTTTCCCCACTCTCTTATTGACAAGTTTTTCCACTTGTCAATTTCTTAACAGCAGAGGCAATTCCGTAGTCATTCCCCCATCATCCCATAAAAGGAAGCCCCCACAGTAGGGAATTTTTTAACTGGGACTTTCCACTTCTTTAAAATCATTTTTATTGACTTATTATTTGGGACTTGTCCATGCTGTTGCCTTTTCCAAAGGTAAAATATGACAAATAGACTCTTTAAAAAAAAAAAACAAAAAAAACTGTATCTGCAGCTTTCAGAAGCCTTGGCAATCATGTAACTCTTGAACCTGCATCAGCAGAATTATGTCCTTACCTTCATGATTCAAGTCTTCTGCTTGCTGTCTACTGGGGAGAACAAGCAGAGACTGAGGTTCAGGAGAAGTGACAAATGTCAGACTGCAAACGTGAAGGAGAAATGAAATATGAAAGAAATCGAAGCATTATATATTGACTATTGCTTTCAAAGTATTTTGTGTAAAACTAAAGTAGAGTGGTACATTCTGATGAGATATCTGAAATACCAGTATTAAAGAAAAACTACTCTTATTTGTGGTAAGAAGACATGTGTATGCTTTCTAAGTGAAAGAATAAACTATTTGGAAGAGAAACAGAAAGTGGAGATAAAAACATTTGACAGATAAAAATCCAAAAGAGGCAGAAAAAAACAAAATTAAGAGAATAGGGTTGATGGGTGAAATTAACTTTAAAAAGAATACGAATATCGTCTTATCTAACTCTAGAGAAGAACACAAAGAAAAATAAGTATATATTATTGAGATATATATATTTTTTATGTGTTGGGCATTATGTGTGCTAATTTATTCTGTGATCATGAGACACATTAGGTCAATATTATGATTCCTATTTCAAAAGCAAGAAAGTAAGAACTGAGAGTTTAAATAACTTGTCCTGTCTTCTTCAGAAGTCAGTGTGAGCCTTTTACAGCAGAAATATATTCAGGCCATTTTCCTACTCAAGACCTCCAATTATTTCCATCCCACACAGTGTCAAAACCAACAGACTGTGGCTTACAGGACCCACACGCTCTTGCAGGTCCCTGTTGGTTGGAACTCAGGAAGCATCATCTCCTATAGCTTTCCCAAGGGGGATCTGCTTCAGCTACTTGGGGCTTCCTTCTCACTCTTCTCCAAACTCCCAGGGCTACCTCCCCCTCCAGAGCCTTTGCACTTACTATTCCCTGTGCGAGGAATTACCATCATGTTTCTTATTCCATTACCTCAGTCATGTCTCTCATCAAATACCCTCGCTTCAGGTAGGTTCTTTCTGCCCTTTCTATTGAAAATCACACCTCTATCATATCACATCATGACATTTTGATTTTTGTATCTGTCAGTCCAGTTGTCCTATACAGTATTTGTTCAATTTCTGCCACATCCATGAGAATGTATGTTCCATAAGGGAAGGAATGTTGTTTTGTTTGTTCAGCATTGCAGTCCCAGAGGCTAAATGGATACCTGGCACATAGAAGCTACTCAATAAATATTCATTGAATTAAGGCTGGGCACAGTGGCTCATGCCCTGGAATCCCAGCATTTTGGGAGGCCGAGGCAGGTGGATCACCTGAAGTCAGGAGTTCAACACCAGCCTGACCAACATGGTGAAATCCAGTATTTACTAAAAAAAAAACAAAAATTAGCCGGGCTTTGTGGTGGGCACCTGTAATCCCAGCTACTCAGGAGGCTGAGGCAGGCAGAATTACTTAAACCCAGGAGGTGGAGGTTGGAGTGAGCCAAGATCGCGCCACTGCACTCCAGCCTGGGTGACAGAGCAAAACTCCCGTCTCCAAAAAAGAACAAAAAAATTGTTATTGGACTAACAAACAACTGAATGAAGAGCCATACAGCTAACAAATCATGATAACCCCAATTGCAGTTTTTAAATTTCATCGGAATAAGGGAAAGTAAGGATTCTTAGGTAATGTGTTACTAAATGTTTTAGTAGGCAGTAAAATCAAGAATAGCTTTTATCTTCGTGGGAGCAGTATAAAAACAGATCCTGACATTTTGACTGGTGGTGTTGTGATAGTCATAATAAAAGCTAAGCTTCACTGAATGATACACATATGATAAACACTTTTACCTTGATAATTGTATCTAATCAATGATTTTATTATTTCCACATTATGGGTATTGAAACTGAAGCTTATATGCTGGAAAACTGAGACCATACTCAGAAATTCAACATTCAGTTCCAGATCTGTGTATCCACAGATTATCTCATAGTTAATCCTGCACTGCCTGAGCAGCTCACTTCTTATTCACAGCTAGACAGGTTTTAATCTGTGCTTAAGAAAAAAATACAACTGAATTTTACTCCATCCTTTCCTATCTCATTTAACAACATTTAATATTAAATAAAGCATTTAAATGATGACCCTATTTATATGACGTCTCTTAAAAATAGTAGAACAAACAAGAGTTTTGCAACTTGTAAGAATTGGTGTGATACTAGTCCAGGGATTCCAAGAATTGATGTTACAGAAAGAGAGACAGGGGTTTAAAAGAGAAGGAAAAGAATATAGTGAAGTCACAAGACAGCAGGCAGAAATTGGCAAGAAGAAATAAAGATGGAGAAGAGAGAGAAGACACATGGATAAGGAGCAGAAGAGAGAGAAAAATGCAGAAGAAGGAATAGGCAGGGAGGTTCATAAAAAACACGACACTGTAGACCCGAGATTCAAGAGGGAATGAGAAAGAACTCATCAGCTTTAACTCTGCACAAACTCACAGAAACCCGTCTCTTTGTTTTTATTTTTTTGTCTTGGCCATTTTCTTGTAAAATTAACATTATTTTAAATTTGCAGATCATAATTGCATATATTTATGTCTATATAATTGTATATGTATTTATTTGTGTATATATACACATTTATATATATATATATAATTGTGTGTGTATATATATTTGTTTACAATTTGCTGTTTTGATAAATGTATACAGTGGGCATGCCTAAATCCAGCTAATTAAAATAGACATCACCTCATCACCTAGCTTACTTTTTATTTTTTTTCTGGTGAGACATTTGAAATATGTTCTTAGAATTTTGAAACATACAATACATTATTATATACTATAGTCATCCTGCTATGCAATAGATCTCAAAACTTATTCCTCTTGTCTACCTGAAACTGTTTGTCACAAGAGCTTTCAATTTTGTCAAACGCTTTCTGCATTTATTGAGCTAATGACATGGTTTTTGTCCTTTATTTTATTAAGGTGATCAGTCACACTTGCTGATTTGCCTATGTTAAACCACCCTTGCATCTCAGGATTAAATCTCACTTGATTATGGTGATTAATTCTTTTAATATGTTGTTGAATTCACCAAAAACTTTTCTCTTACTGGTATTTAACACCTATGTCTTGGCATCCATACTCTGAACACATCAAAATTCTACCCAAATGCCACAAATATTCATTATTTTGCTTCTAGTGAACATGTCAGTCTTAGTCAGAGCCCCTGGTCCAAATTAATGATGTATGTATCTCACCTCTGTATTACTCCCATCCAACCTTTGTGTAGCTAATATCTCTGGCCAGGAGGCACATGCTTAGCAAACATATGATTCACCCATAATTATAATCATCCCCATCTAAGACCTCTTTAACCTGAGCCTCATCTCTAATGCCATTGCCATAATAATAGCTGAATGAGTTTGAGGATGGGGCAGATCTGGGTTGTGGCCTGTATGTATGGTCTTGGGTAAATTAACTTCCCTGTTTTTTGTTTTTTTTTTTCCAATGCAAAAGAATGGTTGGTTGGATTCTCATAAGGATTAAAGATAATGTATGAAATGTGTGTTGCACTACATTTGCACATAGTATTATCTTCAAAAGTATAGAAAATATTCATTTCAAAGACTAGAACAAGTGAAGATTAGAATAGTCTGATGAATATAGAAGTTGTATTCTAAATTTACATAATGCAAAAATAAAAATTACTTTACAATTTATTTTAAAAATAATTCATCAAAGCTATTATTTCCGTCAACTTATTTTTTTCAATTTGGCTAACCTCCATCATGCTGAAAGGCTATTTGGATTGCTTGATTTTTCTAGATGCTTCTTTACACAGGAAGATATGTTAGAGCATAACATGTTTTCCTAAATAATGTCTGTTACATTATTTGGTGGTTTACAGAGAACAGGTCAGAGTTGATGGATAGTGGGGCCAGACTAGATTATACATCTGAAGAAATCAATAAGTTCATAAACAAACAAAATTATCTTCAGAAACTAAGCACATGTGTTGAATGCTTAATTTACATTACAGCTTTTGCAAAATGAAGTTTGCCTTGTGGCACTTATTATTTTAATAATCTTTTCTACTTTGGAAAAAAATTGCTTAGCATATAAAATAAAACTGTTTTACTTTTCATGTAGTTTGATTTTTTAAAAAAATTTGGGTGTTATTGATTATGGTAGATAAACATCAAGTCACAAAGCAGTTTATATATGAGCACAGTAATTCTTCATCCTGTTTATTGAAGGCCGGTTTGAAATTGAAATGCCATACGCCATTATGAGGAATCAGTAGTTTATGCATAAGGGCAGCCAAGAATAGTTTGCTGAAATTAATGTCGTGGAAACTCTTGGAAAAGCAAATAAAACTCAGAGGTTACTTGTATTCTTCTACATATTATTATCCTGTGTGTATTTTCCAATAATTTTATTTGAACTGACAAATAATCATGCTGATGATAATGTTAGATGGATGATAATTCCTGCTATTTCAGAAATTTAGCAAGAGAGATAAAAGTTAATTCTCATTTCCTATTGACTTTCTGGGCTCATAAAAAGCCAGAATCCTATATTCATATAATCAGCATAAATCAGGAAGAAATAAGTAAATCAGAAACAGATGGAGGTCAGTGTTATTTGATGTGAAATTTATTTTGAAGTTTTAAAGATTTCTTGATTTTAGATGACCCAATGTACTGAAAATGCTTATAATGTGTTTCTCCATGCACAGGCATATGTGACCAAACTGGGGGAAAAAAAACATTGTTTCTAAATAACGTTTTTGCTTCAAGTAAGTGACTATGCAAATTTAACGAAAGGGAAGAAAAATCTGTATTAATCAATATTAAGAAACTAAAAGAAATCCTGTGTGTTTAATTACATCTGAGAAAGAAAAACAGTTTAAAGTGAAAATGTAAACTCTAGTTTTCACTTGTTCAGGTCAAATTTGATTTCTTTAGTATTAGCAATTTTTTATTATATTCGTACTCAAGAAATATTTTTGGAATAAATATGCTTAGTGTTTCACTTGTCAATGAACTGAATTTGACATACAGCTCTCCTAAAAAGTTATAGTAATCAGAGTGCAAATAAAGTTATGGATATAAGCTTTATCAATAAATACTTGAATAAGAATTAGGAAACCTGAGTAATAACTCTTTTTTTAAGAAAGCGTTTTTGAGAACTTGGGAAAAGTAAATCTTTCTAAACTTGTTACCTCATTTGAAACATTGATACAATAATATTTTTTCATGTTCAATGAGATCATTAGGATAATCAAATGAACTTTTAAAAATGTGAGTGAGTAACGAATCTTGGAATGAGGACACGGGTTAGAAAGAACGATAGAATGTGTGGCTATGGAAATACTACTGCAACTCCAGCAGACTGACCTAACGTAGAAGTTATTGAGAGGAAGAAGACTGTGGTGGAGAGAAAAGAATTTCCAGAGCAATATATTCTGTTCTGTTATGGAATGAATATTTGTGTCAGCCCAAAATTCATATGTTGAAATCATAAATGCCAATGTGATTATATTTGGAAATAGAGCATTTGGGAGGTCATTAGGGTAGACTGAGTCATGCTATTGTGGCTTAATGGCCTTATAAGAAGAGAGAGCTAGAGATATCCACCTCTTTCTCTCTGCTCACTCACACCCATACTGAGTAGCTATGTGAGGATAGAGTGAAAAGCCGGCCTTCTGCAAGCCAGGAAGAGACGCTGGGTCAGGAACTGAATAGGCCAGCACCTGATTTTAAACATCCCACTTCTCAGAATTGTGAGAAATAAATCTGTTGTTTAAGCCACTCAGTATATGGTATTGTGTTATAGCAGCCTGACCACACTAAGACAATTAACCATGAGCAACAAAGAGAAAGAGAGAGAGAGAGAGAGAGAGAAAGAGAGAGAGAGAGAGAGAGAGAGAGAGAGAGAGAGAGAGAGAGAATGGAGTCAGGATGGAGGGAAGGAAGCAAATAAAGAATGGTGGAGAACAGTGAGAAATTAAAGAAAGAAGACAGTATTTTTTAGATGACTGCCTGGAAAGAGAAGAACACAAAAGACAATAGAACACAAAATTTACAATATTTGAGCATCCAAGAGTCTGTGACCAGTTTTCTGAAACAACGATGGTGGGGTCTGTCATTACAATAAACTAAAGTGAAGTAAAAGAAAATATTTATATTAACTACAACCCTTTGAAGAAAAAATTATTTGGCCCTATATTGTAAGCATATATAATCATATTAAATTGAGTTAGAAAAATATTAAAATCACTGATAAGTTTTTATGTATTTCATATATTTCAGTTTGAATTATATCTGTCTTAGCTAGAATGGTTTTATATTTTTAAGAGATATCAACCATAGTGTACATTCATTCATATAGCTTTTTTAAAATTTCAAATCTAAGTATTCACTTATTTTGTACAGCTCAGGTCAAATTTGGTTTCTGCAGATCTTAAGCTGTTTCAGAATTGGTAACATCTTTATTACAACCTAACACGGCAGAAATTTAGATATCTGAGTGGACTTAAGTAACGCTACTTAACATTAAGGTAAATCAAGGTGGTAAAGTAATACAGATTATATGAAGATAAAAGATAAAACTGTAAAGTTGTGTGATGTGGTAGCAAGAATCCTGGGGAAAAAAATGAAGTAGGTGGTTTTTTGCTTTGGTTCTTGCATATGTTCACCTGCTCTGTTGAATAAATCTCTTAATATTTCTGAATCTCAGTCTTGCCAGGTGTAGTAAAATGGAATATTGCTTCATGTGCCCTTTGCAGGCAAAAAATTGATGATGCAATGAAAGTACCTTGTAATCCAAACACTATATGTGTGTCCATTGATGGAACCTTTCCCAAACCAATTTTGTGCTGCTTCTCTATAGAGGCAATATTAAAGATTCTATTCATCTCTTTAGCATGAAGTCGTTGCTGTAGATGATGGTCATATAGTGTTCTACAAAAAAGTGATGTTCTGATATTTTAGAAAATCCAGAAATAAAGACAGAAGAGTTTGAGATTTGAACTGGAGATTATACATGGGAAATAGAATTCTGACAAGATGATGGAGTTAACCACCTGCAAGGTATGATTCACATAAGCAGAGCGGGATTATGACTCTATAGGGAACAGTCAAAGACATGTTATAAATGTTACTCGAGGAATCATTCGAGTGTAAATGTGTGGTCAGGAAAAGTGTTTGGGTATGGAGGACAATGATATAGCTGTACTTTCAGTAAAGAAAGATTTTGAACAACCTCTGTGGGGAAGGAGGAAAGTCATATATATGTAAACTATTCAAAAACTTATAATAATTACTCCTTCTCTAAATAGGTCTTAAATAATGGATTTCAACCCTTGAAGACTCTGATTAAATTACATTGGCTGATATTACTATTTAAACTGTGGGCAACTTTTATAAGGGTTCATTTAAAAAACCAATTTTAAGTGCCAAAGATTTCATTTAATTTTAACTTATTACTCATGGGGTCTTAGAATCTGTGTTCACTGTGGGATAATTTAAGGCAATACATTCGATGACCAGAGGGAATTTGTCACTGTAACACAGTAACAGTTTTGATAGTTAAATTAAGGTAAACCAAATATCTATTATACATTTGGTAAGATTATAAGGGGTAACTTGTGAAAATTTAGTGAGCTCTCCAGATTTATTAATAACTTGAGTCCTTTTGTTGATTAAGGCCATTAAGATTGGCCAGTTGATCAATTTCAGCAGATATTGAAGTTAATTCAGAACTTATGTTGTAGAGGTGCAAAGAAACGGCATCATTTTTGCTGTATAAATTATTTTATTCAATTTAGTAAATTTTAGATATTCTATTGGGTGAAATTGAATTTTGGGCCACTCTTTCAGGTTTTTAAATTTTCTTTTAGTTCCCCCCTCTGTATTCAGAATTATTCATTTCCTCGTTTCTCTCTCTCTCTCTGTCTTTCTCTTTTGTGGGTTACTAGATACACTTTGGGATGGGGAAGTGTCTCTCAGTGCTGCTCATCTTTATTTATTTCTTCCTCCAGGGAGCTTCAAATTAGTATCCCCAGGGTTAGGGGCCTCATCCATGGTAGATTTCACCTTTTGATCTGCCACGGGGGTGATAGCAGTGTTCTTTCCTATAACCATGAGGATCAGGATTTTCATTTTAAACAGAAGTAGCAGGACCCAGGCATTTTATAGGGTCTGAAAGAGCCATGTGAATTTTAGGAGTGTGGAGCTCAACAATTCTAACCTGTGAATAGTAACTGCTCTTCACATTGTGACTACATTTCTTCCCCGTGAGCAACCACCCCAGGAGCCCTGGGATTGCACAGCGCAGCCTTTCCCTGGGCACTCCGTAGAACGGGATGCAGTGCTTGATTGAGACACACAGCGAGTCATAGGGTAAGAGTCGTTCCTCTGAGTCTGCATCCATGGTAGCTTATGCTGAAATTAAGACATGATTCATTCTAATATACACAAATAGATCTGGGCTGAGACATATAACCCACTGCCATTTTAAGAAGAGTCCCAATCCCATACTCCTGCTCTTACATGACAATTTATTATTAAAGTTTATGACTGAGGTCAGTTATATCTATAAGAGAGGCTCAATAAAAATCAGGAAATGCTGCACAAAACAGCACACCTCAAACTCACGCCAGCCATTAGACAGCAGCTTGTTGTACATGCTTGCTACTATGCAGCAGACCCAGTTTGCAAGCCAGTGTAAAAGAAAAAGGACCCCAGTATTTGCTGTCATGGTGTAGACAATCCTATTCACAAAGCCAATTGTTGTGACCTCTCTGAAGAATCTGGATGCCCAACCACCTCAAATTTGGCTTGATGTCAACATTCATGATTCTACACATACACCAAGAAAGTATGAAAAGGCTTACCATTTGCACAATGAGACTTTGTGGGGAGAGGAGGCCACACATCTCCATACTGGTCCAATAGTACACATTGATTTGAATTTTATTTATTTATTTATTCATTTTTATTTTTTATTATTTTTATTTTATTATTATTATTATTATTCCTTGAGACGAAGTCTCACTCTTGTCCCCTAGGCTGGAGTGCAATGGTGCGATCTCAGCTCACTGCAACCTCTGCCTCCCAGATTCAAGCGATTCTCTTGCCTCAGCCTCCCGAGTAGCTGGGATTACAGGTGCCTGCCACCCCGCCTGGGTAATTTTTGTATTTTTAGTAGAGACGGGGTTTCACCATGTTGGCCAGGCTGGTCTCGAACGCCTGACCTCGGGTGATCTACCCTCCTCGGCCTCCCAAAGTGCTGGGATTACAGGTCATGAGCCACTGCACCCGGCCGATTTGAATTTTTATTGTGGTTAGCCAGTGGGTCTTGACTGAGGGTTTCCAGAAGCAGACAAGGACTTATGCCACTTCAAAGGCGTGAGTAGTTGAACATCAAAAATGGAGTCAGACGTTTTATTTCAGCTCCAAATTAATTCATGTATTTTATTCAGTCACAGTTAAAAATCTATCAGAAGTTTTGATAGATATTTAAAAACTATTTATGTAACAAAACAAGTTACCTAAAACAGCCAATAGATTTTTTTTTGTTAAAGAATAAAATTGGAGGGCTTATATTTGCTGATTTCAAGACTTAATAGGGAGTAATAAAGACAGTATGGTATTGGTTTAAGGCTAAGGATATAGACCAATTGGAATAAACAGATTTTCTGGAAATAGACCCAAACTTGTATGATTAATTACTGTATGGCCAAGAAGCCAATGTAATGCAATTAAGAATATATATAGCCTTTTCAACACTTGGTGCTGGAACGTCTGAATGCATATATTGGGAAAACAAGAACCTGACCTAACATCACACAAAAAAGTTAATTGAATGTGGATTATAGGCCTAATTGTAAATCACAAAATTTTAAAAATTCTAAACAAAAGCTTTTGAGAAATATTTGTGACATTGACTTAGGTAAAAGTTTCTTATACAGAGATTTAAAAAGGTAGGAACTATAGACAAAAAATATAAAAATTTTATCAAAATGAAAACCTCGTCTCCAAATATACATTCAAGAAATGAAAAGGCAAGCCACAGAAAATCTTTCTAATCTTCCCAAAACATATATCAAACAGAAAGCTTCTATCAAGAATATATAAATTAAACCTACAAATTAGTAAAAATTAGACAGACAACTTAATTAAAAGGAGACAAAAGTTTTGAAGGGACACTTCCCAAAGAAGGCATATAAATGACAAGCACATAAAATGCTTAACATCACTAATCATCGTGCAATTCCAAAAACAAAAAAGAAACACAGTAAGATACCACTACACACTCACTATAAAAGATAAAATTAAAAGGGCTGATAATATCAGTTTTGGTAAGAATGAAGAATAACAGAAACTGATACTATGCTACTGGAAATGCAGTCACAGCCACGTTGGAAACAGTGTAGCTACATATTTTTAAAATGTAACATACACTTACAGAAACCAGAAATCCCACCCACTGTTACAGTTCACAAGAAAAGTGAAAATATTTGTCCACCTAAGGACTACTATGTAAATATTTACAACAGCGTTATTTAAAATAATAAAAAGGCAGAAAAAACTTCGAAACAATCCAACCATCCATTAACTAGCATATAGGTAAATGAATTGTGGCATATTGTTACTATGGACTATTACTCAGCAGTAAAAGGGAAAATACTAATATTCACAACAGAATAAGTTAATCTGGAAATGTTACCATAAGTAAAAATCATCTCACAAAGGGCTACATTTTGTGCAATTTATTCATATGAACTCTTAGAAAAAGTATCTAGGGTCAGAAATCAGACGGGTGGTTGCCTGAGGCTGGAGATTGGGAGAGTAGATGGTCTACAAAGGGTTATGAGAAAACTTGAGACAATGGAACTGTTTTCCATCTTTTTTGTGTTGTGGGAATTAAATGTATGTCAGTGCACAATTATCAAAATTTCTCCAATGTATAAACGGGTGAATACAACTTAAACAATTTAAAAATTATGAAATAAATTCAGGTTTTAATTTTACTTTCATCAGTTTTTACTTTTGTGACTCTAAGCGAAGTTATGTAACTTTTTTTTCTTCTCTACAAAATGGAGAAAATAATAACTACTTTGCATGGTGGTTGTGATGATGAGTGTAATACACAGTGTTTAGAATTGTGCAGTCACATAGTTTATTATATATTGAGAAAATGAAAACGATTATTTTTATTAGTGGGAAAACACATGTTGAGTCGGAGGAGAAAATACTAGGTTGTTTTGCATATCATATTATTCGGTCATAAAATGCAAGTAATTTCCATGTTTATGAATTAAATATGAAGATTGTTTAAATGCTCTTTAAAGTATAATTATTTTCAAAAGCTTAAATTGTATGAGGAGTTTTTCTAAACCAAATACATTTAATGATTACCTACAAATACATGGAATAATTAAACTTGACGATGTGTTTGTTTGTTTTTATAAAGATATAACTGATGACTACACTCACAGAGGATAACAAGACAACAGGGCACCCAAATGGAGAATTAACCTTGCATTGTATTCCATGTAAGCACCATCTTTAAGGTAGTGATAGCAGAGGTCTTTTTTCTTTGTTTTAGGGGGTGATAAGGTAGTCACAATGTTTGTTACATCATTTTATCTAGGATCTTACAAGTCCAGTTTCAGAACAAAGTGACTGTGTCTGTATCGTGGAAAGAATGTATCTTTAGCTAGGTGCATTCAATGATAAACTATCAGTATCCTTTAGAAAAGAGGAAAATTATTGCAGAGTCAAAATGAAAATGATAAACTAAGTGACCAAAGGAAAGACAGAATGAAGAGATAGGACATTATACATTAAACTAAATAGTAACATTATAAAATATGCTAAATTATTTGGTCCATTATTAGCAGTATCTGTTTCCTTGCTTTAAAATAAGTCATATAACAGCTGTAGTAATATATGTCTTTTTACAACTGAATACTTAAATGGATCTTAACATTTGGTGTATGTGAGTTATTCATAATACTGTCTGAGAGTTAAGGGGAAATCCCCAGGAAATCTCCTATGATTATCCTTTGGGGTGGAAGAAGTTTTTCTTGTTTTTGAAAATAGAGCAATAGTTACATTTGAATATTAATACTATTAGCCTCCATGTACCTCCGCCAGAGTTTGGATAGGGATTTTTTTTTTTTTTTAACTGCTCTGTCCATTCATACGTGTCATAGATAACTACTAAGTCCTTTGGGCAACTTTTTTTTCCCCAGTAACTTCACCCTTCCTTTTATCTTTTTCATTCTGCTTTCTTATTACTCTTTTTCCATCTGGCTCAGTAATGTTGAGGGTTTTTCTTCTTGTTTAAAAATAATACGACTCCAACCTTTGTTGCACCTTTTTGAAAAATATTATACTCTGGAATTGAGATACAAGAATGGGAATCATGGGGAAAGACAATTTACCTTTCAAAGAAAATTTGACCAATTTGGTGTTTGGCTAAATTAAATATCATCTAAAATTTCAAAAATATATTATTACACTTCCCTAGGACATAGAAGTGTCTTTGGTCAGTGTTTGTGTTGAACAGTACGTTTTTTTCTTTTCATCAGTCAACATATGGTAATTTGGTGAAATTTGGTACTCAACAAATAAATGGCAATTATAAACAAAATGCTGTTTCTCATCAGAGCAATGAAAAATTATCAAGTTTTTCGTTGTTAAGAGTAAAATAAGGTTTGCTAACTCATTTGGGTATGTCAAGTATAAGACCTATGACATACATCATGTATCAATCCCAATTTATAGATATAAAATATATGACTATATTCTTTTTCCTGTTTCCCCTGCAATGTTAAATTGATCTCTTTAATATTTACCAGTTTGATAAATATTAAATGTAACTCATGGTTACTTTAATTTACATTCCTTTCACTATTGTATTTAAATACATCTTTTTTGTTATTCATTTGGTTTAACTCTTCTACAGGTTGCCTATTCGTATATTCTGTCAATTTTCTCTTTATCTTTTTATAAACTAATGAGTTCCTTATTATTATAGTTTTCAATTTTTTCCAAAATTGATTATTCATGGATTCTGTCAACTTTTTCTTGCTTTTTTAAAAATAAAGTAGTAAGAGTTTCTTATCATTATAGTTTTCAATTTTTAAGTTTTTTCAATCTGCAATGCCATCTCTATCTTATATCATAGAGATACATGTGCATCAAAAATATACATCTTCCAGAGCATCACTTACTATGAAGACCTTCATTGTGTGATTTGTCTTCTGCAAACTGTCATCCCATAGAACACAATGAGCTGTGCCTTTTGCAATTTCCTAGGCTAATGATGTTTAAGTATGTTAACAACTGGGCTGAGCTTTAAGTACCAAATATAGAATCACCATGTGAATAAAGAGGTCCAAAGAAAAAATAAGCAACAGGATTACAATAGGCTATCAACAAAATGTGAGTCCTGGAGGACAAATACAATATTTTTTAAAGTGAGCTAATGTATATGCATACAGGCATTTCACACACACACACACACACACACGTGCATGCACATATAAATAGGTATACATGCATATGACACCTACAATGATCATATATAGCACAAACTTCAATTTTTGGAATAAAAAATATCCTGCGATTTCCAAAAATAAAACCTTAAATTTTGAGTGAAATGGCCTCACATTCTGAGCAATAATTACCAAATGAGGACAGTCCTGCACAGAGGACTGGGAGACTCATGCATAAAAACGAAAAGTTTCATATATCACAAAACTTAAGTAGGCCTATGGAGAAAGAAAAAGGGGATAAAGATATTTTCCCATGTGTATTTCTTGGGAAATTGGGAGTACAAAAGAGAGAGGGAAAATTCTAAATGTTTGAAGTCTATACGTTGATACCTTTAGAATTTCAGAAAAAAATGGTAATGTATTACTTAGTCAAGGGAATGCAGTGAAATTAAAATCAAAGACACTAGAACTAGCCAGATGATTTTTTACTCAAATCCCACTAACTGAAAACAAATAGATGACGTCATCAATGATAAATGAATCAAGAGCATATACATATTGTTTCTCAGGAAGCACCATACATTCTCTCCAGATAGGATTACAGTTAGAATTTTCTTCAATTTTGGCAGCACCTGATGTGAAAGACTTAATTTTTGCCAACTGGGAGGGTTTGTAACACATCAGTGTAGATAGATTTTAAATGTATGATTAATAATGATATTGAGTGCTGTATCATAAAGTTATTGGCTAATCGAGTTCCTTTCTTTGATGTGGGAAACGCTTATTTTTAGTATTTTGTTCATGTTACACTGGTTTGTCTTGTCATTTCCTTGTTGAGTTACAAAATTTCTTTATACACGTTTTGCTTGTGTTTTTAGTCTCTTCATGATGTATGTACAAAGTTTTACAATTTACTGATGCTTACATTTGTCAATGTTTTCTTTTATAATTAGTGATTTTGTGTCTCATTTAAGCAATTTTCTACCCTAAAGTCATAAAGATGTTTTCCTATATGTTTTTAAAATTCTATAGTTGTGTTTTACATTTAATTTTTTAATATATTTAGAATTGACTTTGTGCATAATATAAAATAGTGGCCTACAATTAGTTCCTTTCTTCCGTTTTCCTTCCTTTTTACTTTTCTCCCTTCCTTTTATCCTTCCTTCTTCTTTCATTTTTCTTTCTTCTTTTTCTATATGGATACCCACTGCTCCTTATTTATTGACATATTTACCTTTCCTCCTCTGATGTGCAATGTCATCTCTGTCTTATATCATGAGGATACATGTGTATCAGTCAAGGTACGATCAGTAGACAGGAATCTCATGGTAATAAGAAGAGAGAAAGTTTAACATAAAGAACTAATAACATGGGATTAGAGAAATGGGGATTTGTCAGTAAGATTTAAGATGAACTTAAAGAACACAGAAATTGCATGTATAAGGAGGAGCTACTACCTACAGGGTTGAGATAGAGTATCCAAGGAAGACCCCAGTTCTGCTCCTCCACTAAAAGACTGAGATCGGACTGTATTGGAGGGTGCCTAGTTGTGGCTCATGGATAATGGAGAGGTGCCATGCTGTCAGGACTCCCTGGGAATCATCCCTCTGGACTTCACATCCCTGTGGTCACACATTCTGAATTGTGGTAGCGTGATATATCCCTGCTTCCTGCAGTTAGCACTTCGTCTGACTTGAAAATAAATCTGTTTGCATAATGTAGCTTTGTAGTGTTTAGAACTACAAAAACAAGCTCAACAGAGAAATTAATCTACAATGTGCTCCTAAGTGTGATCTAAAATAATAAACTTACATACATCTAATGAAGTTTTAAATAATGCCAATGAATTTGTACATTAAAAAATCCATATAAAGCTAATATAAATGAGTGATATGATGGGAAATAACTGGTGCACAGGAGCAGCAGGGTAAAATGTAGAGCAACCAAGTAGATATGTATTAGTATCCTTTTTATTACACTTATTATTCATCTTTTGTAACATTAAATTAGTCATAGAAACAGTTTATCCATAATACAACCTGATGTGTAATACAGAAAAGCACTCATGAAAATTCAGCATCAAAATAAAAACCTCCAGATGCACCTCCTAAGATGGTGGCGTCTAGGGCCAGTGGATTAATGGTGGACATGTGGGAAGTTGTCAAGTACTGCATGAATTTTGAAATAGTAGGGACAGAATTTGCTAACGAAGTTTGATGCGTAATGTGAAAGCAAGAGGAATCTACGGTGACTTTCAGATTTTGGTGTGAAAATTAGAAGAATATAGTTACCTTTGACTGAGATAAAAAAGAAAAATAAAGTAGGGAGTATGGGGTGGGAGCAGGGATCGAGGAGTTGAGCTTTGCAAATGCTCAGTTTGAGATGCTTACTACAAACTATAAAAGAGGCAATTGAATATATGTGACCAGAAATCAGGGGAAGGATATTAGGTGGATAAATAAATTTGAGAATCCTCAGAGAATGAATGGGAAAATACATGGTACCTGCTTTGTGGATAAATGGTTAGAACATTCTCTGAAATATTTTCGTGTTTGGCTCTCATATATTGTTAAATAATTTTTGTAAGATTCTAGAGTTTTTAATGAAGAGTTAGGACAACATTAACTTCTTTTATTATAGAGAGTATTTTAGGAACATCTAGGTACAGCAGTAAGGCTAGACTTAAGTATTATAAAGAGTCGTGGCATATTCCTAGTGAAATTACAGCTGGAAAAAAAAAAAGAAAAATTGTGCTAAAAGTGTATCTAAATTTTACCAAAGCTTTAACAATAGCAGATCACTATATAATGCTCAGTATAACATGAAAAAGTGATTTGCTTATACATAAGATTGACACTGTTTTTAGAAGGCTTTGACTATTGAGATCTTGTTTTAATCAAGAACAATAAAAATCTTAGATGTGTATGAAGATTATATTACTTTCATTTAATTTAAATTTTTATTTGTTGTATTCAATTACATTGAATTAGCAAAATGTATTTGTAAGTATTAGGCCTTGGGTAAAGCAATGACATTGACAGAAACAAAATAATAAAAATAGAGAGAAAATGCCTAACTGTACAGACAGTTATAGCATTTTTAAAAGTGTATTTTGTAATAGCCCATGCAAGGGAACTTTTATCAGGATTTGATAATAATTGTCAATGAAATACTTATACATCACTCCCTGTTAATTTAGGAATCCAAAGGATTCTACATATTACTTCTCTGTCTAAATAATTTTTAAAATCAGGTGTTACCACTCCAGTTAGTCTCTTATTTTCCAGAGCTTATCTTGAAGATGTGCATAAAAATTCACCTGTCATTTTCTGTATTGAAAAAAGAAGCAGTTTGTTTGACCTGACAGACACATTTTTTTTTCTGCAAGTGGCATTAGAAAAGAATAAAGTCGAGGTTTTATGTACTAATTGGGTTGTAATTAGTTTGATGCAAAGTAGTAGTAAATAAAGGTAACAGTAGGACTTAGATTGTGTTAGACCGTAGTTGCCAGTTTATTTGAATCTTATTTTGTATGTGTTGAGGGACAACTGAAGGGTTTGGGAACAAGAATGCAATGCCTATAAAGAAACATCTTGGGAAATTTATTCTACTGCAAGTTATAAAATCAATGGGAATAGAAGGTATTTTCTCATCATACCACACTTCTTCTATGAAGAATTAAAATCCTTACCAACAATTATTTATGTACTTCTAAACACTGAGCAATATACCATGTGTTCAGAGAAACAAAACAAAAACTGTCTAAATGTCTTCTAACCTCAAAGGGTTTGTGGTGTTATGAAACAATAGGAAGCAAATCAGAAAAGATAAATATGATAGTAAGAAGACGCTGAGCATCATGAGAGCGATTAGGCAATTACAAAAGAGGAAGTGCTTACTAAAATTTAAAAAGATTTGTGTAACCTTTGAAACTGCTTATGTAGAACAGATAATGACTTGATAGATGGGGTAAAAGTGCTGAGAATATTCCACATGGGAAAAAAGCATGCATAAAAGTCTATGTATTAAATCGAATGTGAGACAACCAATAAACCAATTTGTCTAAAGTGTAGTGTCACATAGAAAAGTAATAGTAAATAAGAATAAATGAGAGTAAGTGAAGGACTTTGATTGTGACAGACCCTGATTGCTGGTTTATCTGGATCTCATTTTGTTTGTGTTGAGGAACCACTGAAGATTTTTGGAAGAAAGATGCAATGCCTAAGAAACAGGATATTAAGAAGTTTTGTGTAGTACAAGTTACAGGGTCAGTGAGGTAGCAGCTTGAAGTGAAGGACTTCAGACAGAAAACCAAATGGGGAGGTGAAGCCTACATTGAAGATAAATGGTGGTGAAAATGCAGAGAAAAAAAACGAAATCAAGAGGAAAAATGAAAGCAAATTTAATATAATAAATGAGTGATTAAATTTGGAAAGGAGCATATCAAAGGTGAGTTCTGAAATATGATCTAGGTGAAATATCCACCACACCACAAGAAACTGACACTCACACATTTTCCATAATCACTTTGGTAATGGAAGCTTATTTCAGGCATCAGAGGAATATGAGATAGAAAATAGTACTCTTTCTAGCCATCCAAGTGGGTTTGTGTGCTTGTAGTGTTCTGTGAACTTCACGAATAAACCTACATGATAATACCACATCTTCTACAATATAACTTAAAATTACTTTGGTTTTAGACAGTTTCAACAGTAAGCTAACGAAGCTTAATCTTCACTGTTTCTCAATTAATCTGTCCCTTTAATGAGCCCTGCACATACTTTTGAGTTTACAAATTCACATATTCAAATATATTTTACAAATTGTTTTACAAATCTACATATTCTCTTAAAGATCCCCGCAGATTCTCAGTTTTAGACCCACCAAAACCTGAAGTTTTACAGCACAAGTGATAGGAATTAATGCATTAAATATTTTTTCTATTTCATCAAAAGTATCAAGGGACATAGAAAGCGCTTGCAGAATTAAGGACTTCTGCATCCTGTCTAGTATAGATGATTAAGAGAATGATTTACCTGTGTAAATTCAGTGACTGGGTTTGGTGGTGCATTAGTTTTGATTGATTTTGGCATGGGGAATGTAAGATAACCTCCATATGGCAAAGGGTAATACCCTACAGAAACACAAGAGAAAGGTCAGAACAGCTCATGTATGTACTGCTGTGCTTGGCTTGTGTTCAGAACTATCTATATAAGTGATTGGTCACTCAAGAATATTCTGATTTGAAAGAGACATCCCAATAAAGACAGGCACTAGGTTAGCACATGATCTTAAAGAGAATCTTAAAAAAAACTTGACTTACTTTTGTTCATTAAATTTTTTCATTTGAATTTGAAACTTGAATTCTGGTACCTCTAGGGATTTGGTTATCACAGAAGAGTATATTGAGAAGCCTGGTTAAAGGGCTATCTTTGATATTTCCAAGAGACAGTCTCCTAGGGGAGCAGTATTCCCTCTCATTAAAAAAAGAATCCTTCCATCTGTGCTCATCAACCTACACCCTTCCATTCCTACGAGGATATTATTAACATTGGTGCTCTCTCTGATGTATTTAACTTTTTTCTTACTGCTGATTTCTTAATAAAGCATTTAAGGATCCCAACGTCTTTCCTACATATAAAAAATTACCTCTGTTTTCTACTTGTTCCCATGACTGCTTTCTCATCTATCACCACTCCTACTTCATAAACCCTTCCTCATTTTTACATCAGAACCTCAAAGAAAGAGTCAGTAGTTGCCACCTGTTTCTGCACCTCTTATTCCTATATTCCCATTAACTGCCTTCACACTTAAGCCACTACCACTCCACTGGGATCACACCGATCAGTGCCACTGATGACCTCATTATTTAATCCATCCAGTAGAGCCTTTCCAGGTCTGTATTTTTATATCTGTATTGTTTGACAACATTGACTATATTTTTTTTTAATTAAATACTACTTATTCTGTTGGTTTTCATTGATTTCACCCAGTTCCTTCTCTTCTGGTTCATTCTTTACAGTGTTTTTGTAAGTCATTCACTCTCTGTCTATGCTTATAGGTTGTGGTCTTCAAAATTATTTTCATTTTAATGTTTTTCTTGCTCTCCATATATATTTGAAGTGGGCAATGATATTCAATACCATGTATTTTGTTATAAAACTCTAAAAAGCTACCCTTGCCACTTCTTACCCTGTGTATTGACTTCACATGAGCTTGATCTCTTCTTGTCCTTCATCTAAATCCAATTATATCCACTTGATCATTAAGGTTTTTAACATTTATTCCCAAAATATTTTACCAGTGGTTTTTGTCTCCTTTCCTACATTACCATTTCATTATCACCACTGTAAAGTAAGGCCCCGTCAGATCTCTTAGCTTTTCCTGACTTATCCTTTAAATCTACCCTCTACGTTGTAGCCATGTTTTTAAGCCTAAATATAATACCTTACCCCTGTGCTTAAAAAGCTTTTATATCTGTCCCCACCATTTACAGAACATATCTTTAATCTGACCCAGCAGGTAATACCCTTCACAATTTAATCCTAATCTAAAATTTCAAGGCATATTTGTGTGCGTGTGTGCGTGTTTGTGTGTGTGTGTGAAAACATAAATATAATACCTTTAACACACATGGCCATTAATGTAATTTTGTTGACCTTAAGAATCCTGATAGGATAGATTCACAGAATCATAAAATCATAGAACATTAGTCCTAATATAATCCAGACAAAAATTAATACTCAGAGAACTAACCAGAGTTGTTTAAGTGCATAAAATTTGTTATTGACAGAACAAGAACAAAAGCCATAGTGTAACACATTTGGAGCCATTAGTCTCCTTCTTGGCAATGCAAATACATCCTACAAATGTACAGAATTAGGGCATCAATACATTGGTAAACAGAAACTGCCAACTGGTTATACTTATTCAACTGTTGCTTGGTAATTGTCAACCCCTTGTTTTGTACATCTGGCTAACATCCAAATTCCAACTGGAAATCTCTGTAAAAATCTTCACAGGGAGCTTATCAATTTTTTGTTATTTGACTTTCAATCAAAAATGAGTTGTTGTAAGATTTTTATTTTATACTGAGGTACTAGATATTTATCAATATTAACTTCTTAAGGACCAGTAGTAGGGAAATTCATGCTAATTGTAAAACATTTCAATATTAAGAATTATAGTGAGAAAAAAAGAGAACTAGTATTTCTTTCTTCTCACCATTCTCTTCTAGTAAATGACATTATCTCTTCAAGATAGAATCATCATAAATTTTCATATATTTTCAAAATATCTTTAATTTTGTTCCATTTATTAATACTTAAGGATTATTTGGTTGTGTTGACATGGAAAACCAAAACTTGGTTAAGTCTGTTAGTCATAAGAAACATTAGAGATTTGTTTTCATCATTCATTTTTATAATAATGGGAAGAAGTATAACTAAAAGATTTGTTATAACTTTGAGAATGACTTCTTAGGGTAATCAGGCTTAGAGAAGGCAATCTCCTTATTTCCTTGGCGTGGGAAATGACATATGGCTGATACAATTTCCTAGTCTTGTTTGAAACAATGGAATACCGTTTTTAAAGTTGCCCATGAAATAGGCTGGAGGGGCACATCCTGTCATCAGAGATTTAAATGAATTTTTAAAACTAGTGTTAGTGAACCACATAGTTTCATTTAAAACATTTCACAAAAAGTAATTGACTTTTTCTTCCCCTACTTGCTTATTAGGGAGTTGATAGATGTCAGAATCACTGTGCTTTGAATACTGGCATATATTATGAAATTTGGTTAACAAAGCTTTGATTGTTAAAGGGTCATTCTTTTGAAACAGTTAATAAGTGATGGGCATAGTCCTCAAAGTGCTGTTTTCCTTGCATGGATTATGCATTTTGGAACTCATTGCTTTTTAATTTAGAATTTGAAATTAACTCATATCACAGCCATTATTGTGGGAAATGACCACCTGCCATCCCCATATGTTGGCTTTAATTATGAATATTTCCTGCATTCTATACAAGATCAAACAAAGAGGACCAACATTTTGTGAAACATCTTTAAGCAAATAATATCTTCTTATGAGGAGCTTCACAGCAAACAAATAAATAAATAAGATGACTTGTGAAAAAAGTAATGTTAGAGACACAGCAGATGGTTCATAGTAAGAGATTTGTTAAGTTAGTTACATGAAGCTATGAGAACACAAAGGAATAAGAATGATAAATTGGACTCTGGGGACTCGGGAAATAGTGGGAGGGGGGTGAGGGATAAAAGACTACACATTGGGTACAGTGTACACTGCTCAGGTGATGGGTGCACCAAAATCTCAGAAATCACCACTAAAGAACTTATTCATGTAACAAAAAAAAATGCCCACTTAAAAAATCTTTCACAACTCATAATGCTTTATGATAATTTTTTAAGATCCTGCTCATAGCACAGTAGTTCTAGTATATATTTTCATTTGTATTTGCTTGGTTTGATAATTCTTTTTCCCCCTCTCTCTGCCTCCTTCTCCATTTTTGCTTCCTTTCTTCCTTCTTGCTTTGCAATTTACATCAAGCAACAATCAGCATTAAATAAAAGTTAACTTTAGACAATATTTCTTTTTTTTTTTTTTTTGAGACGGAGTCTCGCTCTGTCGCCCAGGCTGGAGTGCTGTGGCCGGATCTCAGCTCACTGCAAGCTCCGCCTCCCGGGTTCCCGCCATTCTCCTGGCTCAGCCTCCCGAGTAGCTGGGACTACAGGCGCCCGCCACCTCGCCCGGCTAGTTTTTTGTATTTTTTAGTAGAGATGGGGTTTCTTTTTTTTTTTTAATTTATTCATTATTATTATACTTTAAGTTGTAGGGTACATGTGCATAACGTGCAGGTTTGTTACATATGTATACTTGTGCCATGTTGCTGTGCTGCACCCATCAACTCGTCATTTACATCAGGTATAACTCCCAATGCAATCCCTCCCCTAGGAGTATACTTTGATCGTACATACCTTAGCACAGTGGTTGAACTTTTTTCACTCAGTGTTTCTGCTCCAGCCCCAGTCTAAGCCTCTATGTACCTACGTGTCTAAACATGGCCAAGGGATGGGGTTTTCTTAATAGGTTTGCTTCTCTCCCTCAGCTAAATAGTCTCTACCACACAGTGGTGGACAATCTTGTTCTGGAGTTAGATCCCTGCTTCTTTTTCAGCTCTAGCAGATATCTTGAGCTATTGTGAGATACTGGACTGAAGTGAGTTTCTGTTCCTTTCCCAGTGGCAGATGGCTTTTTCTTTACCCCTCTCTCAGATCCAGCAGAACTTTTCCTTGAATTACGGGGTGGATAAGCATGCTGCCCTTCCTGTTGCTTTTACTCTTTAATCCAGCAGCACTGGGCCTTTGATTGCTTCTGGGAAGATATAGGGTTTGTGCTTTTCTCCCAGGAATGAAAACTTTTGTTTCACAGGAGAGCAAAGTCTGGCAGGATTTTATATCACTGCACCACTGAGGAAGGCTTTTCCTTGTCTCCTGCACTGTACTCAATCTCTTCTCTGAGCATCCCGGGAGGCCCATGGAAAAGATCTTGTCTTTGACCCCTCCTTGTGTCTGGGGCTCCCAGAGATTCCAGACAGTCACAATAGTTCACATTACTGGTGTGAACAAAATTGATACATGTGTTTATATGCATAGAATATCTCTGGAAGAGTACAGAGAAAATAAGTAAGAATAATTGACTCTTGGCAGGAAATCTGATGGGTACAGAGGGTGGAAGGATTACTGTTCGCATCATTCATTTTATTGTTTAAATATGTTACCATGTACAGTTTTCATCTAGAAAAAATTAAAGACAATAGTATAAGCAATTTAATTTAGTGTTTGAATTTATTAATGTATGTATGTTGTTTCCATAAAGAAATACTTCACTAAGACAATAGAAAGTGCTGGACATGTGCATTTTTAAAGTTTTTATTTATTTTTTAGTTTTACTTTTGAGACAGCATCCTACTTTATCACCCAGGTTGGAGAGCAGTTGAGCAATCATGTCTCACTTCAGCCTCAACCTCCTGGAACCAAGCAATCCTCTTGCCTCAGCCTCCTGAGTAGCTGGTACCATAGGTGTACATCATCACACCCAGCTCTGGTCATGTGTCTTGAGTCATGTTCTGAAACATCTCTGAGACAGATGTTCTTATGTTATAATCAGTAACTTCTGTCTCATACAGGTAGTTCTCAACTTTGCACAATAACATAACCTGGAGACCTTTTAAAAAAATGCTCAAGTAGAACGTGCACTTAGATATTTTTATTGTATTAGAACTGTATTAAGATTATGTATTAATTTTCTCTTTTATTCAATATTCTGTTTTATTTCCCCTTTCACGAGGCACAGTACAGGAAAAAATTAAAATATAAATGATTAATAAATATTTTAATACTACAAATAAATAAGCAATTATATGTATATATGTATGACCCAGATTAAGAAATACAATATTGCCAGTCTTTCCTAGCATGGTTTCTCCACTTCCTCGTCTGTCAGTGCCTCTAAATAATGACTGTCCTGAATTTTAGGTGGGTTATGCCTTTGTTTTACTTTGTAGCTATGCCTCCTAGAAGTGCAATTTTGCATTCCTAAAAATGTAGTTAGGTTTTATCTGGTATAGAACTTCAGAAAAAGAGAAATTTATTATATTACTTCATGTCTTAATAATGTCTATCAATACATTAATAAAAGTTTTATTTTTTATTTTATTTATGATTTGTTTATTTATTTACTTTTTGTAACAGAGTCTCACTCTGTCACCCAGGCTGGAGTACAGTACCACAGTCATAACTCACTGCAAGCTCCGCCTCCTGGGTTCACACCATTCTCCTGCCTCAACCTCCTGAGTAGCTGGGACTACAGGTGCCCTCCACCATGCCTGATGAATTTTTTGTATTTTTAGTAGAGACGGGATTTCAATGTGTTAGCCAGGATGGTCTCGATCTCCAGACCTTGTGATCCACTGGCCTTGGCCTCCCAAAGTGCTGGGATTACAGGCTTGAGCCACCATGCCCGGCCATCTATTTTTAAAAGTACCTGCATCTACATTAACTTTTAATTGCTGTACTGCAATCCAGTACATGAGCATAGCATGGTATGCATATCTTTTCTTCTCTTGATAGATATTTGTGTCATATCTTGTTTTGGGTTATTACAGACAATGCTCTCATAAACTATCATATATATGTTATTGGGGGAAACCCCACCCCTGATATTCAATGTGGGTTCTTTTCTATTACCCTAAGCATTGGCTGGTCTGAGAAATAAAGTGAAAGAGTACAAGAGAGAGAAATTTTAAAGCTGGGTGTCCAGGGGAGACATCACATGTTGGCAGGTTCTGTGATGCCCCCTGAGTCATAAAACAAGCAAGTTTTTATTAGTGATTTTCAAAAGGGGAGGGAGTGTACAAATAGGGTGTGGGTCACAGAGATCACATGCTTCAAAGGTAATACAATATCACAAAGCAAATGGAGGCAAGGCGAGATCACAGGGCCACAGGACAGGGTGAAATTAAAATTGCTAATGAAGTTTAGTTTCGGGCACAAATGATCATTAATAACATGTCATCAGGAGACAGGGTTTGAGAGCAGACAACCTGTCTGACCAAAATTTATTAGGTGGGAATTTCCTCATCCTAATAAGCCTGGGAGCGCTACAGGAGGCCAGGTGCTCATTTCATCCCTTTGTCTTTGACTGTAAAAGATAGCCACCCCCAAAGTGGCCATTTCAGAGGCCTATCCTCAGGGGCTCATTCTCTTTCTCAGGGATGTTCCTTGCTGAGAAAAATAATTCAGTGATATTTCTCCTATTTGCTTTTGAAAGAAGAGAACTATGGCTCTGTTCCACCCAGCTCACCAGCAGTTAGAGTTTAAGGTTATCTCCCTTGTTCCCTGAACATTGCTGTTATCCTGTTCTTTTTTCAAGGTGCCCAGATTTCATATTGTTCAAACACACATCCTCTACAAACAATCTGTGCAGTTAACACAATCATCACAGGGTCCTGAGGTGACATACATCCTCCTCAGCTCACGAAGATGACAGGATTAAGAGATTCAAGTGAAGACAGGCATAGGAAATCACAAAGGTATTGATTCGGGAAGTGATAAGTGTCCATGAAATCTTCACAATTTATGTTCAGAGATCGCAGTAAAGACAGGTGTAAGAAACTATAAAAGTATTAATTTGGGGAACAAATAAATGTCCATGAAATCTTCACAATTTATGTTCTTCTGCCACGGCTTCAGCTGGTCCCTCCGTTCGGGGTCCCTGACTTCCCGCAACAATATATATAATATACACACATGCGTATTTTTAAATTTTATTTTTAAATGTTTAAATTATTTTTAAAATTGTTGTGGGTATATAGTAGGTGCACATATTTATGGGGTACATGAGACATTTTGATACAGGTGTGCAATGTAAAATAAACACATCATGGAAAATGGGGTATCCATCCCCTCAAGCATTTGTCTTTTGAGGTACAAACAATCCAATTATATATTTATGTTATTGTAAAACAGACAATTAAGTTATTATTGACTAAAATCACTCTATGATGCTATAAAATAGTAGGTCTTATCCATTCTTTCTAATTTTTCTGTACCCATTAACCATCCCTACCTCTCTACCAACCCCCACTACCCATCCCAGCCTCTGGTAACCATCCTTCTACTCTCTCAGTCCATGAGTTCAATTGATTTGATATTTATTTTGCTGTTCATTTGCAGAATTTTCTCTAGAGTATAGAACTAGGAGTGGATTTGTTAAGTCAAAGGTAGCCATATCTAGAATTTTACTATATTAGATTATACTGTTTTTCAAAGTGGCTGTTTCCAGATACATTCCTACCAGCAATGTGTAGGAATAAACAGTGATCCATAGATTTGCCAGCCCTTTACTTTGTCAGATTATTTTTGAAAAAAACTTGGCTATGTGGTAGATGTGTAATGGTATATAAAAGTCTACTAATATGCAAAGTTTGATATAAAGCAATTCCTGATTGTCTCCTAAACTCTAACCTGGTAATTTGAAGAGATTCATCCCAATGAGATCATTAATTTCCCAATAACACAATGCAATATATTACATGTGATTATTTTGGTTCCCACTCATAAAATTATGGAAAAATATTACTTAAATGTGCATTTCCATGACTACTAATAGACTTCATGCCATATGTTTATAAGCCTCTTGGATTTTTTGGTGTGCAATGTATATTCATCTTTGCTTTTTGTGCGTTTTTCTTTTTAGATCTCTATGTTTTATCTTTTGATATGTAGGAGTTCTTTATATAATCTCCATATTCACCTTGCTTTGGTTATATTATTGTGTATATATTCTCCAAATTTGGGACTTGCGTTTTCACTTATTAGATGATGTCTTCTGATGAATACCTGTTGTTAATTTTAATTAGATGTCTTAATGTTTTTTATTTTTATTGATGTTATTTTGTGTCTTGATCAAGAAATCTTTCCCTACCTCAAGATCATGAACATACTGTCCTATGTTATCTACCGGGAGTTTTATGGATTGCTTAAGAGTTGTACGTGCAACTGTGATCAAACTCTGACAAATTTCACTGAACTCTCAAAATGTTTCCAATTGTCATCTCAGCTTTCAAACCTGTGTGAAGATTCTTCCATAGCCAACTTTTCAAGGATGCTTTTTTCCTTTTTACTTTTTCTCCCTTACTCCACTCAGCATCGGGGTCCACCATCCATAGAGTTGAAAAAGCTTTGTTTCTAATTCACCCTCACCCTGAGAGTAGATCTCTTTGGAGAGCAAGCTCAAAATGAACACATTCTCCTAAAAGTTACCCCTGAAGAGGGAGGATTTAGCCTTGCCTTCTGCTCTACTCATCTGTAAGGTTCCTGCAAAGCTCGCTCAAATTTGCTTGGGCTGGCCTCTCATCCTCAAGGCAAAATTGTTTTTGTTGCTTGGGTGTTTTTCATACATACAACTTTCATATCCCATTTTCTCTTAGATGTTTGCCTGGTAGTTTTCTTATTATGCTGTCCACGTTATGATGCATTTAAGAAAATGATAGTTATAATTCAAGTAATACATTTTATTGTGTTTAGTAGAAAACTTATTCTACGTGTGATGGTTAGTCTTCCACATCAACTTGGTGAGACTACAGTAGTCAGTTAAATTGTAAAATATTAATCTAGGTGTTGCTGTAAAGTTACTTTTTGTATGTGGTTAACATCTATAAGCAGCTGACTTTAAATAGAGGAGATTTCCTTCAATACTCTAGGTGAGTCTTATTCAATCACTTCAAAGCCTTAAAAGCAAAAATTGATGTTTCCCAGAGAAAAAGAAATTCTGCCTCACGACTGCAATACCAATTTCTGCATGAATTACCTGCCCACTTGCCAGCACTACATATTCGGACATTCTAGCCCCCACAACTGCATGAGACATTTCCTTTAAATCAGTTCAAGTGTTACTATGGAGAACCCTGACTGATACACTGAGCTGTCTTATCGTTACTGAAATTGAAGTTCTCTCTCTCCCCACTCCCTCTTTCTCTCTCAGTATTGGTTTCTATCTGTTTCTCTTCCCAAACATAACAGCCTAATTTTGTTTCAGGGAAATGATATCACTTCAAATATCTCTGATGAAACTCATCAGGGAACTTTTCTTTTCCTGAATTATATATTTTGTTTCCAATAAGCTCTTCTGCTTCTTTATCTTATTCTTACTCTTTTAAATTTCAGGCTTTGCTTAGTATTTGAGAATGCTTTCAAGGCCAGTTGAGAACCCTGTGCATGTGGGCAGGCAGATAAGCTTTAGTTTAGATGAGAGTTTTGGAATTGAGACATTTTTATGGGAGATCTTCCATACTAGAGTTAAAAGGGCATTACTCTGGTATTCCACCATTTTTTTTCTCTCCTTTGTATCACATTAAATCCTGTAGTCACTTTTCCTAGAAAAAAGTCTGCTATTTATTCCACTGATATTATTTCCACTGTATCCAGACACTTCTTATTCTTGGTTTTCCCTCATCCTCTATCTTTGTGTTCAGAACCTCTCCAGGTTTATGAGAACAAGTTGACTTCATCCTCTACTTCCACTCTAGGTAGCAACTTATTTATATTTATATTTTTATATTTATTTATATTTATATTATATTTATATTTCATAAACTCGTTGATTTTTTTGTTTTATTCTCTTTTAGATAATACATCTGCCCTAAATAATTTTCTTACTTTGAAACAAGGTATTAAAGGAAGAAGAGTTATTATTTTTTAAAAAAATTAAATTGACAAAAATTGTGTATTTTCATCATGTAAAATGTATTTTGAAATATGTATCCATTGTAGAATGGCTCAATTCAACTAATTAACATATGTGTTATGTCATATACTTACTTTTTTGTGGTGAGAATGCAAAATCTACTCTCAGGGATTTTCAAAATAAAACACATTGTTATTAAATACAGTCACCATGTTGTAAAGTAGATCTGAAATTTGAATCCTTGGACCAAGTTCTTCTCCCCAACAGCCATTGTTCCCCACAGCTCCCACCAGTCCCTGGAAAACACCATTTTACTCTCCACTTCTGTCAGTTCAACTTTTTTTTATATTCCATATATAATTGAATCATCCCATATTTGTGCTTCTGTGCCTGACTTATTTCACTGAACATAATGTTCTCCAGGCTCATCTACATTGTTACAAATGGCAAGATTTTTTTGTTTCTTTAAGGCTGAATAATATTCCATCGTGTATATATGCCACTTTTGTTTTCTGGAGACCTAGTGCCTGGCACCGTGAAGCCCTGCCTTTAAGCCTGAGTCTGTGGGGTCTGGCTTGGTGTTGGGACAGGCCAGAAGCCAGAGGGTACTGGGTCCAGCTCTGCACTGGGGTCAGTCCAGAGCCTGGGGACACTGGAGTTGGCCTGGAGTTGGGGTGAACACAGAGACTGAGTATGCAGAGCAGGCCTGAATTCTGAGGCTGCAAGAGCCAACCTGGCACTGGCACAGGCCGGCAGGATTGGTTTCCAGGTACCTGCCTGAAGTCGAGGCCATGGGGGCCTGCCCAGCATTGAGTTTTACTGGGGTGAGTGTGACGTTGGGTTCTAAAGTCTGGCGTTCACTTCTCTCTCCTTTCCCCACACAGAGGACTTTCTCCGTGCTGTGCACCTAGGGTTGAGAGCAGGGGTGAAACAGGTAATGTAATACTGTTCCTCCTACCCTATTTGATGCATCTTTTTCTGTTTCTTTGCTATAGCCATGTGCTGTCATCTCTTACCTGGTTTCCTTAGCTCTTGTGAAAGTATCTTATGGCTATTGAGAGAGATGAGTGCTGGCAAGTCCCATTCCACCATCTTGCAGACATGAGTCTCTTCAATCAAGTAATTTTATGTGTTTGTATAATTCAGTATCTTAATCCAAAAGCCAATTTTATATATTAAAAAGGATGATAAACAAAATCAATTGCTTATATTTTTAAATTCTCTCACATTAATGAATATTTTACTGGAAAACTACCTTTCACCTTTGCTTTCAATTTCAATATATTTCTCATTGCTTATCCTGTTGTTAAAAAGCCACACACTGCTAAAAGTCTGCATAAATTGCTCTTTCCTGCTTCTCTAGTTTCTGCCCCTTCAATTACATGTTAAAACTTAATTATCTCTGATGAAACTAATGGAAGTAGGGAAGAAAAAAATACTTGGTAAAACTCCTAATATACTTGATTAATCATAAACCCAAGACTCATTATTAATTTTGATTGGAATGCTGAAATGCAGTATACTGGAAAGCATAGATTCAGTTGCAATATGTGCGCTCCCAAGGGGAAGACAAGCTCAGGGAATGCAGCAGGGAATAAGAGCTACAATAAATGGTTCCTTCTGTGCATGTTTAAGCTGATTTGCAAAATCAGAATCTTTAAATTCAACGCTTCATAATTTCAGAGTTTGTTCCATTGATTTCCAAGTTATTTAAGCACCCAGACTCAATTACATATTTCTTAAATTACATATCTCTTTGTAATTACACATCAATTACATATCTCTATATTACTATATGCTCTTTTGAAAACATGGAAACACTATTTGAAGTTCGATTTTCCGATAGTGTAACTCTCTCAGGTCTAGAAGCATTAATATCAAATAACCAAAAAACAACATGTTGAAGATTCTAGAAAGGTGGCAGCAATTGTATTGTTTTAATGTCTCAGGACTCTCTTAGTAAGTAGACAAGGAAACTAGACAGCAAAAGCAAAATCTCATAGACATTACAGATACTTGCAACAAAAGTAATTGGGAAGTTATCCCTATAATAGATACATGGCAAAAACTTTAAACATTTGTAAGACCTCTGTGGAATCAGTTTTGAGCAGAAGGAAGGAGAGAAAAGAAATGAGAAACACAAAAATATTTTAAATCTGGAAAATCCAAAGTATTCCACAGTTATTCACTGACAATGGGAGGGGTTTTGCCCAATCCAGTAGTTGGTGAATCTAAGGCATCAGAGGCATTGTCTGAATGAACTGAGGCAGTGCAGTCCCTGTGATCCCACGAAGCTCATCAGTGAGAGCTGACTCCAAGGATAAGACATCACATTGAGGAGAAACTCCTGGCATGGCCAAAATTTAAAAAGCAGGAGGATAACAGAGAGAAAAGAAAAGACAATCAAAATAATATTAAAGGGGGTGGAACAGACGTAGTAAATCTCAGCAAACATGCTGCCGAATATGTATTTTTTTCAAATAACTAGAGTAAAACTATAGAAAAGGGGGTTATACCAAATTAGGAAAGGTACCTGAACCACAGGCCCTTCTAAAAGTTCAGAAAAATAAATTTTACACATGCAAAAATAATCATAAAAGTTGTAGTTAAGCCTTTTATCGAGTGATTATGAGCTAAACAAGAATGAAAAACATAATAATATTCTCGTAGAGTAGATACTAAGTTAAAAGACAGAAATATGAAAGAGAATAAAACTATGACTTATTATTCTAAATGACTTAAATGAATCAGAGATTCTTTAAAACTTTTACTAATTTAGAATGATTTGTATTTTCCAGTAAATATGTCCTTCTTCCTCCTCATCTGTTCTTACCATAGGTAGTGATTAGTCACATCAATTAGCCTGAACTAGACACTGGAAAGCATGATGTTCTTCTTGCTCTTCAACAGCTCTTTATCTCTACTCAGTCACTGAGTTCTGGAAATACTTTCTCCTAAAAATTTATTGAATCTATTTTTTTTTTCCTCTATCTCTAAGTTGAAAACTGTATTATCTCTCATGTATATTAGGGTCACACTCCTTATCTGTGTTCTTATTTTATGGTAGTCATCTCCAGTCCACATGGCAAATTGAATTAATGGAAAATGATCTAAAATAGAATTTAAAAAACTGATATTTATAAAATAATGACTTTAATGACCTTTCATTTTCTCACTATAGTCTGCCTTTTCCATCTCATCGTCCACCATTCCTTTTTATGTATTGTATAGAATACTTATGTTTCTTTGCATAAATGACTGTCTTCCACATTCCTATGCCTTTTTACATTTGGTGTCCTTTTTTAGAGGGCGTCATCCCCTTATTCAGCTGGAAGATTCCAGCTAATACTTTAAGATTCAATTCAAATATCCACCTCTCTAAGATGATATCCTCGACCTGATAGGTAAAAGTTTGACATCTCTTTTCTATCATAGTTTATGGCTATTATTTGTTTACATGCAAATGTTACCCTCCATTAGCTCAGAGGTCAGCACATTTTTCTGCAAAGGGCCAGAGAGTAAATATTTGAGGCTCTGTGAGCCATACAGTCTCTGTCACAACCACTCAACTCTCACTGTCGTGAGAAAGGAGCCATAAACAGTATGTACATGAATGGGCGTGGCTATGTACAGGTAGAACTTTATTTACAACAACAGGGAATCACCTGGCTTTCGGCCCTGGGCCATCGTTTGCCAACTTCTGAGTTAGTTGACTAAGGTTTACATTTGAAGCTTGCTATAAAACATATATGATAAAGTGTTTGTATTTATTATATTTTAAGACACATAGAAGTCTGATCTCCTAAAAAGACCTTGAGTTCCCAAAGGAAACCACTGTCTCAACTGGCTGTTTCTCATCACCAACAGATTCTTGTATATATATTAAAATCAAAAAAGAAAAAAAAAACTAATCCCATGAATTAATTACAAAGACTATACCAAAAATTAGACATAGTGCATTTTGTTATAATATTGTGTAGAAAATATCCCTGAAAAAAATTGGTTAGGAAATGTACATCTTCATTCTATATGGTCCCTCCCTTTTGAACATCATAAGTTAACCTGTTTGGTTCTATATGGTGTTTTACTCAGAGCACAGCATCATCCCATGTGCCTCACAGGTGTTTTTAGAGGTTCTTTGCTCTTAAGAGTGTTACAGTTTGTTAAAGAACAATGTAAGGACAACAATTCATAAAAATGGCATTTATTTTGATGTATATTTCTTGAGTTTATAGTAGAATAATTTTACTGTAGATATAGTTCCTTTTCTCCTAATGATATTTGCACTGTATGATTTTATGATCACAGCGAGTTTTTCTTGGGTCTTGTGTCAACAATAATCTTTCTAGCCTGCAGGTAGTTATAATTCTCTTCCTTTAAACTAAAACCTAGGAAAGGAGAGATACAGAAAACATTAAAGCGTGTCATATAAAACCTACCACAACAGATTGCTTTATTTTAAAGATCAAAAACCTTAAAATCTAATGTTGTTCTAATTTGAGTACAATAGAGGAGAAGCTATCTAGAGTCTGAATTCTATGTCAACACAGATTTCCCAAGCCCTTCGAAAATGACCTAATAAAGGTTAAGCTAATAAGGCATACCCTTGAAGATTGCTATTAAGTTGAAATGAGGTAATATTAGTTTACTATTTTTCAATCAATATTAGGTCCCGCTGTTATTTTCTTTTCTAAATTTAAATTACCTTTCCTCCTAAGGTTTTCAGGAGGGACATTCAAGCGAAGATGAAGTGATCTTAGTAATCATAAGTATTTCGAGTCTGTTTGAGGGTGTGTGTGCACAAACATGTTTTTAGCATATTCCTAACAACATTTGAAATACATATTTTTTCCACTTGAAATAAGTTTGATAAACTGGCGTATTGATTCCAATTGCTGCTGTAAAAAAATCACAAAAAGTTTAGCAGTTTAAACAATACAAATGTACTATCCCACATTTCTGGTGGTTAGAAATCTGGTATGGGTCTCACTAGACAAAAATGCAGGTGTCAGCAGCGCTCCTTCCTGGAGATTTTAAGGAAGAATCTGTTTCTGTGTTCATTGATGTTGTTAGCAGAATTCAATTCCTTGCACCTACAGGACCAACAACCCTGCTTTCTTGCTGGCTGTCACCTGAGGACCATTCCCAGCTTTTAAAATTAATCTGCAAAATTTATATATATATATCGGGTTTCTTGACTCATGATTCCATTTCTTCATCTTCAAAGCCAGAGAATACGGGTGGAGTCCCTCTCAAGGTACGTCATTAGGTCCTTCTCTGCTTTCTCTTCTGCCGTTAAGAGTACTTGTGATTACACTGGGCTCACCTGGATAATCTCCCTATTGTAAGTTTGACTGATTAGAGAACTTGATTCTACCTGCATCCTTAATTCCCTTTTGATATATAACGTATTCACAGGGCCCAGGGTTAGGACGTGGGCATCTTTGGGAAACCCATATTCAACCTGCTGCATTTTGTAATTCCTAATATCCACAGTAGCAGCGGTCAACCCAATTACTACCTACAAAACTTAGGGCAAAATAATAATAACAATATAATGCAATAATCATATTTTATATTTTAGGTCCATAATTACCATAATAAAGAAAAAAGGAACCAAAAATAAAACAGATACTTATAAAGGATATTTGATATGGATAGTGCCTGTGTGAGCTGTAGTCAAATTTTATTGCAATTGTATTGTTTGAACAATAATTCATTTTTAAATTTAATTTTAAGAGAAAGTAACATTTATAGTGGTAATTTCTAAAACTGTGAGCCCAGATGTGGTAGCTCATGCCTATAACCCTGGCACTTTGGGAGGCCGAAGTGGGAGGGTCACTTGAGCCCAGGAGTTTGACACTTGCCTAGCAACATGGCAAGACCCTGTCTCTACAATAATAATAATAACAATAATAATAATAAAATAATCAAATTGTGACAACTGCTGAAGTCAAAGAGGGCTTAAGCTGCCTTTTGTGTATTGCAGAATAAAAGTTCTAGTTGTGGTATAAATATGGATCATAAAGATTAATTCTTAGGTAAACATGAAAAGGTTTTATATAACTACCAAAAAAAGTAATATCGAGAAATACATTCCCAAAATTGTTTGTCCTCTGTACTATCTCAATCAATCCATGTCAGAAGACACAGGATTAATTTTAGTTCTATCATTGGCTAGCTTAGTTTTTCATCCTTAAAATTAATTTGTAGAATTTTGTATTGATTATATCTTTCCACCAACAGTAAGAAACTTCTGCCATCTAAGTGCTCCCAAATTTCTGTGAAAACATGGATCAGTAATATGGTAAATAAATGGGCACCCTTATCCAAAACGCTAGTGACCAGAAGTGTTCAGACATTCATATTTTGAATTTTTTAGACTTTGGAATATTTGCATATACATAATGAGATGTCTTGAGGATGGGACCCAAGTGTAAACATGAAACTCATTTATATTTCGTGTATACCTTATACACATAGCCTGAAGGTAATTTTACACAAAATGTACATAGTTTTTTTAAAAAACAAAGTTTTGACTGGGTTTTGACTGTGACTTGTCACATGAGGTCAGGTATAGAGTTTTCCACTTGCGGGGTTGTGTCAGCATTCTAGAGGATCCAGAATTTGAAGCAGTGTAGATTTTGTATTTTTGGAATACAACCTGTACTTTATTTTGGGCATCAAACTGAAGAAAGACTAATATGCTTGAATATGTCCAAGGGGAATGAATAATAAAATAAATAGATCTGACATTTTTTTAAATGTTTGATGAAATTAGAGATGTTTGATCTGGGAAAAAAAAAAAACATTAAGTGACACCTAGTGTTGATTTTTTAAATATTTCGTTGACTTTTTTAGAGAATGTTAGTATAACTACTATTCAAGTACTTTACTATATCTTAATAATATGTTGATATTATTATATTATTAAAATGATGTAAGCTGGTTCTCCAAAAAACTGAAGAAGTATGATTTTGGCATTTAGTCATATGCTTAGGAAGACCCTCCATGTGCCACAAATATTCACCAAGTACCTACATTCTACCAGGATGTTCAAGGGCCATGGAACACAGTGGTGAGCTAACAATGCAACCCAGACAAAAACAAAAACAGAATAACCAAAAGAAAAAATACTTCCTCTCAGAGCTTACCTTTTCATAGTACAAATGAAAATGAACAAAATGAATAAGAAAATCATGTAGTATATCTATATTGAAATCTGTTCATTGTTCCTCAATTTTTACTCCAACCTTCTTTCACATAGTGATGGAGACCTCCCTTCAAGTTCTGGAAACATATCTGTCAGTTACAGTTTAGATTTTCCAGCTTCAGTGTTACCTATGTGATTCATGTGCCTAAATTCTTACCAAGGAATTACAAATGAAATGCATATGTATGTGTAACTTTTGTGTCCATTACCTCAAGGGGGTCTCTTGAAAGGTTATGCTTCTGGCACTGGCAGACCAGTGGGTTTAGGCCAAACCCTCTCAAACCATGAGTAACTGGAAGAGCTGGAGAAAGTATAAAATAAAAAGAATCTATTTGAAGACATCAGAGGAGTATCAAGGCCACGATGCTGGATAAAAGAGAACTCCAGAGAGATGAACCTTACATTTGATATCAATATTTACCTCTAAATAATTTGCTATTTACAAACATTAGCTGAGTGGCTGAAGAGCAAACTAAAAGTAGTGGGGAGAGGCTGAGTTCTTAGCAGCTTTACAGGGAAAGAAAATAACAATAGATCACGCTCTGTATTCCAAGTTTGTTAGTGTCTGTATTTTCTTTGTTTTTGTCACTGTGTACTATATTGCAAGTTTTTTCCTTTGATCTACTTTCTAATTTCCTTATTCTCTTTAAAACCGTGTCTACTTTTCTGTTAGAATACTGCAATAAATACTTGATTTTCATTAATATGTTTTTCTATTTCTAGATATTCTATTTGGTTCTTTTCTAAGCCATAGGTTGCTTTTTACAGTTTTACGCTCCCTAAAGATATTTTCAGGTTTGACTTTCATTTCTTTAAAAATAACAATTACTATTGATTTCCAATTTCTACCAGATGTCTTTGTAGATACTGTCTGTGACATGTTTCAGCTGGTACCTATTTGCTGTACCTTCTGTGCTTGGTAATTATTTTATCTTATTTTAATTTTACTTTAGGCTGCCCATTTGTCTTTGTTAATTACTCTTGAGGCATAAGATGATGATGACACCCTCCAGAGAAGGAATTTAATTAATTAAGTTTGTTTCCTGTACTAGCTAAATCTTATTCCAACTTTTGTCTTTTTGCTCTGTAATTTTCTCAATGAGTATATGTATTAGTCAGTTCTCTCATTGCTATATAGAAATACCTTTGACTGGGTAATTTATAAAGAAAAGAGGTTTAATTTCATGGTTCCATAGGTTGTACAGGAAGCAGGATGCTGGCATCTGCTTGGCTTCCGGGGAGGCCTCAGGAAACTTACAATCATGGCAGAAGGCAAAGATGGTACAAGTGTCTTACTTGGCAGGAGCAGAACTAAGAGAGAAAATGGAGAGGTGCTGCAGTTTTAAACAACCAGATAGCACAACAGTTCAGTCACTCACTACCATGAGTACAGCACGTAGGAGATGGCGCTAACCCATTCGTGAGAACTCCACCCCCATCATCCAATTACCTCCATCCAGGCCCAACCTCCAATACTGTAGATTACAACTGGACATGTAATTTGGTGGAGGAAGATCCAAACCACATCAATATGTTAACATATTTGACTATGATTGTGATTCTGTCAGCTCTTTGATATATATGTTGAGGTTGTTTGGGTCACCCAGTTATAGGGAATTTAGGCTTTAAATCCCTGCAGGAGGTACTTTATAAATACATTGTCTCAGGCAAGTTATTTTTCTAGCTTAGTAACAATTCAATTTTCTTTGTAATTATCTAAATAGTTTCCTTCGGATTCAGCATTACAGTAAAGGACTTCTTTAGTTTTTGTTTCTGCCCTGCTTGTCTCATAAATCCATCAAAACTAATTGTCATCTGTGCATAGTCCAACTTCAAAGTGGCTTCAGTGCTCTTCTTATTCCTCTGGGTTCTGACTTTCTCGTGGATTTTGACCTGGTATTTCCCTTGTATCCTTTAGGGATTTTGAGGAATTAAAATTTATTTTCAATATTTTATGCAGCATTTAATTTTTTTATTTCTTTAAATAATCTATCAAATTTACCTCCCCAAAATATAAATCCTCTGCTCCTAACTTTATTACTTATTTACTGTGAAAGATTTTCATTCTATGCTTTAAGTTCTTTATTCTATCTTTTTGAATTGCTCTTTTATAACCTGGGGATGTTGGTTGCTTTTGTTTTTTGAATGAATACATTTCCTTCAAAGTACCTCTTAAGTAGCATTTCCTAATTTTAAAAACTTCAGAACATTTTCTACTTAATCCATGGATTGTATTTTTAGATTTCAAACACATTTTTCCTACCAGTCTAATTATTGGTTTCTAACTAATTTCATCGTGGAAAAAAAAAGAGTAAGTTCTATAGGCAACTAATATTTTTAATGAGTTGCGGCTTATGTCATGACCTATAAAAATGTCAATTTTTAGAAATAGAACAGTCCACTGTGTGTGCAAAGTTCTCGCTCTGGCTCTCTCTACATGAGATATATATGTTAGTATAGCTTGTTAATTATGTTTTTCCAATCTGCTACATATTTTCTGTCTGCTTAGACTATCACTTTTGAGAAAGACATGTTAAAATCATCCGTTATTATTTCTTATACATTTTTCTATGTTTCTGTCAACACTTCTTTTAATGTTAGGAGACCATATTTTTGGGTGTATATACATTCACAGTGATAATATCTTATGCTAGTTTATTTCTTTATCATGTAGTGATTATCTTAGCACTTATTCTTACACCTCATGCTGCTTGATGCCTACTTTTCTTAATATCTCCATGTAGAGTCTTTCTGTCTTATTTTCTTTTAAATATATTTATTTTATGGGACATATGGCTAGATTTTTAATGCAATTTATATCTTAGGGTTTTAGTAGATTATTAGCAATTATTACTACTTATTACAAATATTTCAATTAACTTTTATTTTGACTTTTTCCCTCTTTCTGCAGCCGTTTTTCAATGCACCATTTTTTTTGTTAGTAATGTCTTTCTTCCTTTATTCTTTCTTCTTACATTAGAAGTATAATTTAAATTTAAAGTTTCATTAAATTAACATATGACTTTTTTTTTAATTTTAGCAAAGTTTGCTGTTTTTAACGTTTTCTCTTTTATTCTTGAGTAGAACTTGCAATTAATGTGTTTTGTTGCCCCTTGTATTCCATCACTTACATCACCTATATTATTTGTGCTAAAGTTTAATTCTTAATTTTTAAGCATAAAAATATAAGTATTATTTTTAATAGCCTATAGTTAATTAGATTCAACAGTATGTTTTGCTAATTCTCCTGGGTTTAATTTTTTCCTCAGTAAGTGTGTTCTTTCCCAATAGTTCTTTCTCAGAAAGTTTTTAGGTGGTAAAATGTTTTAACACATTTAAATAATAATGTTCTTATTTTATTCCTGTGTTATTCATTGGAAAATATTATATTTGGCGATATCAGTCCAGATTGACAAATATTTTCCCTCAGCACTTTTGAGGCACAACATCATCTTCTTGCATCTATTTTTGCTGCTAAATACATCATTAGTTTCATTATCACTCCCTTGTAAGATAGCTGTCCTCCTGCGTAACTGTTAGATATTTGTTTCCTTAATTTTCCCCAATATATTATTATAAACAATTTCAAATTCATGGGAAAGTTGAACAAATGTGAGCCGGTGAATGCTTGTATTTCTACCACATATTATGCTATATCTGCTTTATCTCTCTCTCTCTGTCTCCCACACACACACACACACACACGCGCACACACACACACACGCACACACACACACACGCACACGCACACGCACACGCACACACACAGGCACACACACATGCACGCACGCACACACGCACGCACACGCACATGCACACACACGCACACACACACACACACGCACACACACACGCGCACACACACGCACACACGCGCGCGCACACACACACACACACGCACACGCGCGCGCGCACATACACGTACTCCAATATCTATCTTCTTTGGATGACTTGCAAACTTAATCTTAGATTTGATTTAATTAAAAAGTATTGCTATTCATGGCGGGGCACAGTGACTCATGCCTGTAATCCCAGCACTTTGGGAGGCCGAGGTGGGCAGATCATGCAGTCAAGAGATGGAGACCATCCTGGCCAACATGGTGAAAACCAATCTCTACTAAAAATACAAAGCAATTAGCTGGGCGTGGCACATACCTGTAGTCCCAGCTACGCGGGAAGCTCACACAGGAGAATCGCTTGAACCTGAGAGGCAGAGGTTGCAGTGAGCCAAGATCACGCCACTGCACTCCACCCTGGTGACAGAGCGAGACTCCATCTCAAAAAAAAAAAAAAAAATCGCTATTTATAATTATATTCATAATTAACAGTCTTTTTAAGGTATGATAGAAATGTAATGAACTACGTATTTTAAGTGTAGAATTTCGTAAGTTATGGCTAAATTCATAATCACAATCAAGATAATGAACGTAATCATCCAAAAAAGGCATCCGTGTCTTTGCACAACACATCCCTCAACTCTCCTTCACCAAGGAAACAATTATCTGTTTTCTTACACTACCATTTCCAACGTGTTAGCTTACATTTCCAAAAATTTTATTTTATGATTTATACAGTATGTCTTCTTTCCATCTGGCTTTTTTCACTGAGTGTAATTTTTGTTAGATTACCTTATATTGCAGTGTGTATCAATAGTTCATTATGTTTTTATTGCCGAGTAATATTTCATTATATGAATACACTACAATTTACTTATCCATTCATATGTTCATGGGTATTTGGGTACTTTCCAGTTGTTAGCTATTGCAAATAAAGGTGCTCTGAGTAGTTTTTGTGCTAGCCTTTGCATGGACATATGCTTTCCTTCTTTTGGGTGAATATGTAGTAATGCAATGATTATATTACCTGGTGGTGCATATTTAAATTTTCAGGGAACTGTCAAATTGTTTTCAAAACTAGTTTTAGAAATTGCAATGCAAGAGAATTCCATGTATACATATTGTTCCCAATTCTTGTATTTTTAATGTTGATCATTCTAATATATGTGTCCTGGCACCACTGATTTCTATTAACGACTACAGATGTTGAGTAATCTTTCATGTGCTTAGTTGTCTGTAAAACTTCCATGGTCAATTGCCAAATAAAATTTTTGCTCATTTTTAATTGGATTGTTCCCTTACTATTGAATTTTGAGAATGTGTATTCTGGATTCAACTCTATTCGATGTATGATCTGCAAACATTTTCTTCCAGTCTGGGATAAAAGGTATAGTATATTTACACAGCACACCCCACTGAGGGGCTGAAATGTTCTTTTTACCAATGATAAAAGTAAAGTAGTTTCTTAAGTTTGTTCACTCATTTTCTGGGGAAACAAAAGACTAAGACTTATGCTCTGTTCAGATTTAATTTTGAAATTTTGTAATTCTGTGGAACACAATATTTATACTAAAATTTAATATATTTATATGTTTTTTAATGTCAGGGGTTTTTACAAGTCATATAAGAAAAATAAGAGCTCCTCATCTTTTCAGTGTTACACACAAAAATAGGACAGAAAATACTTTCAGTATCTGCAATTAAACACATCAACATGAATGGGATAATCTAGCAGAGGCCATTATTTAGATACTTAATATTTGATTGAGACAATTTAGTTATTAAAATCATTTTTACTTACTTGTAATGGTGTAAAAGCACATTAGAGCTATATTAAGATTGTAATATCAGGGATATAAAGACAAGAAAATTGAAGAAATCTACATTTCTTCCAGCAATGTTATCATAGCCATTTACTATTAAGTTTTAAAATATGTATTTATTATCAAATAATCTTGTTGAAAGTAAATTAATCACTAATTGAAATAAGTGAGCATTATGTCTTATATAGAAGTTGATCAAGTTATAAGAATTCTTTCTGTTTGGTTGAAATATTCCATCTTAATATTTAATTGAGGGTATGAACCTTTACAATTGCCCTTTCTGCATCATACAAGGTATTCAAAATGATTGAGGACAGATTGAGCCAGTGGGTAGGAACATTGCCTGACCTTGAGTAATTGCTTAAATCCAAATGGTAAACTTGTTGTGGTTGCTAATAATAAAGTCTGCCTTAGTCTTCCTCTATACTCTGTCATTTTTATAGTCTCAGTGGACAGTATTTTTTCAAGTACTTCACTAATCCACAGAATTCCTGAATTCTGCTCACTGTTTAGACCTAAAGATATTTTCTCTGTTCTTCCCTCTTGACTGATGTCCTTCCATTTTACATTCATTAAGATTGTTCTCCATACAATGGGCTTGCAATTTTCTTAAGAGAAAACTCTTTACCTGCTTAACAGTTACTTTTTAAAATGGAGGGTTAATACAAGTATTGAATTCCAATTTGTCTTTTTTTTTTTTTGTAGGAATCATGCTATTGAGGAAATCAAAGACTCTCCCTTGTCCGATAATATTATGAGTCTAAAATTAAAAGACATTTAATACCTATAAGGTCTCATTGTATTTCTCTTACTGCATCTCCAACAATTGTTTTCATATTGATATCAATATTAATTTATTCACTGATACTTAAAAATTGTGCTTTCCTGTTCTTCCCCATCCCACTCCTTTTACTTGGCATTATTTAATACTTACGTCCACTCTCACTAGTCTTTCATCTCCATTTCCTTTTCTCTTAAATTTGATGTTTATATTTGTTTACACATTTAAAGTACCTATTTAAAATTCTCAATAATATAATAAAATTTTGATTTCTTGCTCCCTTCTGAATATATTGAATCTTTATTATCTAAAAATCAATAAAAATCCAGATCTTACCCTTGACCCCTTCTTTTTAACCCATTTGTTATTTAATACTCTAAATATTTCTAAGATACTAAAACATAAAATTCATTTACTATTTACTTATATCTGAAAACGACAATCTGCTGTGTTTTCTTCCAATTGATTCCAACAGCTGAAAACCACTGTCTGCCTTATTATAATGATGTAGATATTTTTCTTTGAAAAGTCAAGCAGTGGGCTGGCATTACAGCTTTTCCTATGTGGGGTCACAACCCCCATGACACTCAGGGAAGAACACGTTGGCAATGTCAAACACGTCCTCTTTCCTTGCACATCATCAGTAGTTTCATAACATGACACATTTCTGTTCTTCTTAGATTCATATATTAGTTTCTTGAAGATATTTATTGGTTTTGTTTTTCTCCGTGTTTCTAATTCTATTATTTTCATTGTTGAAAGAAGAAACATATGCCCTCTTCAATAGATTCCTTCAATATTCCAGCACCTGAAAGACTTCATCTCTTGAATAGAATCTACTCCATTTTTCTATTGACATTTTCCTTACTGCTCAGGAATTTCTTGTTTACATTTGTCCTGATTATTACCAGGCTATCTAGAAAGTTATTATTTTAAAATTTATTTGCTTTGAACTCCTTACTTAACTCTGAAACAGGAGAGTTCCTTGACCTGTGAAGGGGTTGGCCTGTTTACTCAGCCCACAGCTCTCAACCAGTCATGGGAGTGAGATCAAGCAAGTGAGCGTCTAGGAGTTGCCAGCAACCCCTAGAGGCCCAGAGGGTGTGTGTTTCTTGCTGCTTTTTTAGTTTTGCCGTCCACGGATGGCTGAAGTGTTAGCCCAGTGGAAGGTCAGTGTGACAGCCTCCTTCACCTGCATTTGGGACCTTGTCTGGCTTCCAGGAGGAATCAGGTCACAGGAACAAATTGAAGGTGGTAAATGTGTACGATTTTTATTACCGATGAAAGTGGCTGTCAATGGGATGGGGAGCTGGAAAGTGGATGGAGTGGGAAGGTGGTCTTCCCCTGGAGTTTGGTTATTTCCAGCTGAAGTCCTCTCTAAGGTTCCACAGTCAAGCCATCCCTCTGAAATCAAGCTGCTTCTTCTCTTCCCTCCTTCTCTACCACTCTGCTGCTAGTGGAGCCTGGGGTTTTTGTGGGTTCAGGATGCAGGGCAGGGCAGGCCAGGTGGTTTTGGAAAAGGTGACATGCGAGAAAACAGGAATGCATGTTCTCACTTTGGGCCATGGGTCCAGGCTTGAGGGTGGAGCCCTTACCAGGGACCCTGCCCTTTTCTACCCAGTATTTCCCTGCCTCCTGTCTGTATCAAATCCATCATTTTTAAAACTTCCACGCCTACATCTTGTGACTGCTAATTTTGTTTTGTGTAAACAGATCCTCATGTAACCTTCTCCAAAATGATATGTGAGAGATACATTTTCTGATTTCTTATGTTTCTCAAAACTGCTTTATTTTGCTCTTTCTACTGATTGATTTCTTGGCTGGACATATGATTCTAAGTTAAAAATATTACTGCCTCAGAACTTTGAAGTAATTGTTACCTTTTTTAGTACCAAAGTTGCAGATTTAAAAAAATCTGCTGCATTTATGACATCTATTGATTAATATTTTTTCTTAGTATTCTCTGGATGCTTTTGGAATGTTATTTTTATACATGGTGTGCTGAAATTCCTCAACTATGTCAGTGATGCACCTTTGAATTATTATTTGTATTTTGAGCTCAGCAATCAGTGGGCCCTGATATATCTACAGCTAGGTCACCAATCTTCAGCCCTGGAAGGTTGTTTCAGATTATTTATTTAGTAGTATTGCTTTTTTTTTTTTCTTAATGTTCCCCTTTTGAAATTCCTGTTGATTAGATATTGAGCAATCTGGACCTACTATTTACCTATTCATTTTGTTTTATAGGTTTTCTCTTTTTTGTATTTTCAGGTGTATGTTCCAGAAGAACACCTCAAATTTTCTTTTAATCTTCCTATAGATTTTCATTTTTAATTTGTTAACATAGTTTTAATTTCTAAAGTTTTACTTTTTCTGAGAGCTATGTTTTTTTATTCAGTCCTGTTCATGACTCTTGTTTTATAAGAGGCATCATCTAGAAATCTTCTGAAGACATTATGTGTTTTAAGATTGTCTTCTATCTGTGAATGATCTCTGTTTTTTCTTGGGGCCACATTTTTGTGTAATTGACTGTTTTTCTCCTTTCATGCTAATTTGCTTTATATGTCTAGTAATCTGGTTTTCCATTCAAATGAAGAAGTAAAGGATTAGATTACTTGAGTTGTTTGTCACATATCTCTTAAGTTGTTGGGTGGTAAGGCTATAATTTTCCATTAAAATTTTTTTATTGAATAAGGACATTCAATAGGGTAGTACAGAAGCACAGCTTGTTAATTGGCAAACTCTCTTTCATACTCAAATGGTGTAGAACTGTCTTTAAAATGGAAGGCCCCACAGTTTCAGAATTAGAAGCACTTTACTTTGGAATAATAACACACATTCAAGCAAGGTTTATTCTATCTAGAATGTTCTTTCTAATTGTTTTGAGATGGACTTACAATTCAATCAAGTTCCTGTCCGCCACCCTCGTAACTTTCTTTTTACCGTCATGGAAAATGATGCCTCTTTGTATTTTGTCACATTTTCAGTCCTATTATTATCTGTGCTCATTCCAAGTAGAAAAATTTTCTGAATTCAAGCTATCCAATTCAGGCTATCCTATTTTTGTATCTGTCATCTGCTGTATTAGAATTTGAGAAATATATTCTATTTGAATTTTATCAATATGATTTCATCTTTTACTTTTATAAAATTTATAGAATTTCCCCCAATATGTGTGCCCTCCACCCACTTTTTTTTTTTACAGTTATGGGTTTATCCCCATTTTAATCATTTATGATTTCTATAGTCTTGGAGGTAAAATCTAGACTAACACATATGCGTAATCTGCCATATTTCTATGTAAGTATAAAGTATATATTATTCTTAATTATGAATTGGTATGAATAAGAACTTGAAAGTTGTTTATCAAAATAATTAAAACTGTAAATGTGGAACTTGCAATTTTATTTTAGCAATTTATACTAGATGTTAAAATTTTATTCATATATAGAGTTACATAGATGTTCAATGGAGGGTTATTATAAAAGTTACATCAGTAAAAAAGATTTAACAAAGGGAGAGTATGTCATTAAAATATGGCACATATAATTTTAAGCTACAGAACTTATTTTTATAGTTGTACTCAATATTCAAGCAGTAATTTTCAGTTCCTTCTACTTTATCATAAATATTATTTTTATAACATTATTTGATTACATTTACATTTCTTATTCATTTGGTTTATATTTAAATTGTAATTATTAACATAAGAATTTAAGACAGTGTAACAGAACAAATAAAATACAAGTATGGCTGGCCATAATAAATTTAAATATGCAAAGTTAATCTTACAGAGGCAGAGAGGATAGATACTAGCAGGAATGTGAGATACACTGATTTATAAAATGATGATCAAAGTTTGGTTCAACAATAAATAGAAGGTTAGACAAAAAATGATAACTTTTTGCATGAAATGAAACTTAAGCAACAATCTACCATGTGATTAATATTCAAAAATATACTATTATATATATAATTTAACCTGATATGACGTAAGTCTTAGAATAATTGCTTTAAAAGTAATGCACTAAAAAACAAAGAAAAAAGCAAAACAAACAAAAAACACTATGCTTCTAAAGAGCTCTTACATTGACCCTATTATTTTGGCCAATAGTTTACAGTTCATCAAAGGAATGTCTTCAATACAATACAATGATGCCCTATTTTATTTTTGGAGAAACTGTATCTCTTTGAGTGTAGTCTCACACATTCTGCTATTTCTCTCAAAATCAAACACTGTGTCAAGGGTTTCCAGGTTTGGAAGAGTTTTCTGGCTCAATACAATGCTCTGCCAGACCCTGACTTCTCTCATGGTTTTGTAAACTCAGTTTCTAAACCTAGAACCACAAGCCTAGATTTTTCCATTCTCTGTGGATGAGTTTTCATGTGATACACTTAGGTTTCTTTTTTTTGCTGATGGGCCTTAAATTGAAAGCACTCTAGTCTCCTCTACTTTCTTTAGCTTAGTATGTCACAAATGAGTAGAAGACTACACCTTTTGGAAACACCTAATGTTTCTCAAAGTTATTTCACTAGAAACTGTGTGTGTGTGTGTGTGTGTGCGCGCGTGCGTGTGTTTAACACATTAATATATTGGAAAAATATCTTTTTTCTGAGACCCTTTGGGAAAAGCTTACCTTCAGTTTTGTTTTCTTATCAAATTAGCACCGGATAATCACCAGAATTAAAGGACCGTGATTATCAGGTGAAAAACTTTACAAGGGCCGGGCGCGGTGGCTCAAGCCTGTAATCCCAGCACTTTGGGAGGCCGAGGCGGGCGGATCACAAGGTCAGGAGATCGAGACCATCCTGGCTAACACCGTGAAACCCCGTCTCTACTAAAAAAAATACAAAAAAAACTAGCCAGGCGAGGTGGTGGCGCCTGTAGTCCCAGCTACTCGGGAGGCTGAGGCAGGAGAATGGCGGAATGGCGGGAACCCGGGAGGCGGAGCTTGCAGTGAGCTGAGATCTGGCCACTGCGCTCCAGCCTGGGGCACAGAGCAAGACTCCGTCTCAAAAAAAAAAAAAAAAAGAAAGAAAAACTTTACAAGAACAGTTCAGGGTATAAAGCCTGACTCCAATCTGATAAAAACATCAAAGCAGGAAACTGCCAAGGAGATCATAAGATAATGAATTTTGGCTGTCCGTCAAGATTGATTTCTAGTGTAACAAGGTTAGCTGCAGTCAAGCATATACGGAGCAACTTATGTCATCGAGAAACATTAACCAGGGAATTGCATAAAATTTCGTTTAGCTTTTCTGGAAGATGTTAGTAGTAGAAAAACAGTGATTAAAAAGCGTATTTGCAGCGGCGGCTGGGAGCGGGCCCGGGGAGGCTGAGGGGTTCGGGGATTCAGAGGGAGGGAGACCTGCCTCGGGGGAACCAGAGGGATGCCCTGGCCTCCGCGGAGACTACAGCGGAGAAAGAAAGATCAGCTACAGAGTTGCGCCAAAGAAAAAAGCCAAAGTGTTCAGAAAATAAGGAATCTGCTAAAGAAGAGAAAAATCAATGACATTGCAATTCCTGAAAGAGCTCCAAAACGAGCTTGAATGGGGAATCATGTTTCAGAGTGACAGTGCCATTTATTAGACCTACCGTAAAGATATGGTAAAGGCACCTTCATTTGAAAGAGGTGTTTATGAACTGGCACACAATAACCGAACTGTATCTCTGAAGATTCTAAATGCAGTGCAGCAAATGTCTCTATATCCGGAACTTATTGCCAGGGTTTTATGTCAAACCACTGGCAGCAACGAGATTATTGAGCCAGTGTATTTCTATATGGGCGCTGTGTTTGGATTGCAAAGAATATATGTTACTGCACTGTTTGTTACAAGTTGGCTTATGAGTGGAACATGGCTAGCAGGAGTGCTTACTGTTGCATGCCTCATCATAAGAGGGTAGTAAATACAACAAGAATGGAGTACTCTATTCCTTGAAGAGAAAACTGGGCACTACCATATTTTGCATGCCAAGTTGTGCCCCTACAGGCTATTTGAAAAAGCAACTGAAATACTTATGGAGAGAGGTTTTACTACTTGTTGATAAGTGCTTCAACTTACATATTTATGATGATGTGGTGTATGGCCGCTATCTCCTGTTTCTTCAAGCAGTCTCTGTATTCCTGCTCGGTATCTTGCCACTGGAGCAAAGTGACAAGGTTTATGAAGTTTATAAAATCTACATATTTTCTCTCTTTCTGGAATTTTTACTGCAGTTTGGGAATCCAGCTGTGTTGGTATTTCCTTTGTTAAGTTTACTAGCAGCCTTAATGCTTGCTAAGTGCCTTCAGCTGAATGTGAAGAAAGAAACTTTTGTAGCTAAAACGATGAAAGTGATTAATTTTTACTTGGTGTGTCCTCTGACAGTGACATTGAATATTATAATGAAGATGTTTGTCCAGCACAAAGAACATGGGCACATGCTCAAATTCCTTGAAGCGAAATTTGGGCTAAATATGACTAAGAATTTTACAGTAATTTGGCTCCTCTGTCAAGAATCCTGGCAGGCACCTTCTCAAGACATTTTTTTTATTTTTATTTTTTGCAATTGACACTCTTCTTTATTACCTTTCTATATCCCAGTGTTAATTATTTGTTTTCTTTCTATACTGCAAGTTATTTTTAGGAGAATTAATACTAAGTTCCTGACAGAAACTGTTATTCTTGACGATGGATGAATTGGAGAAAGGCCAGAAATAATTTATAATCTAATTCATACTATTTTATTGGGTTCTCTTGTGATGGTTATAGAAGGCTTGAAGTACATCTGGATTCCTTATGTGTGCGTGTTAGCAGCATTTGGTGTATGTTTTCCTTAACTTTGTATGACACTTTTCAAGTGGCTTCAATTAAGAACCATACACCCAATATTGTTGGTGGTTTGCAAAGAAGGTGACACGCTAACCTCCTCAAAATATGGGTGATTTTGTCATGAGGTCAAAATTAACTTTCTCCATATGTGAATTACTTCACTAGAGTTTACTGGATCAGATCCTACTTTGTATATAAAATCAACCCTGTGATATCCTTCCAATTTTGAAGAAATAACAGAGCCTTCATTTCAAAGACTACCCGAAGTAGAATGCAGTTTTCTTCCACCTACTCAGTGTCTTTTGCAGATTGGAGTATGGACATTTGAAATATTGCTACTTCTTTCCCCCTCCTGCTCTTAACTGGATCCAGAGTTCTGTGGGAAATAGAAGATCAAGCAGTACTGTCCTTTGATAAAATGTGATATCTACCATTCTGCAATATTCCAAACAGGTGTCTTCCTTCCTACTGAGAGGTGAAGCCAGCTGGACTTCCTGGGTGGAGTGGGAACTTGGAGAACTTTTCTGCATAGCTAGAGGATTGTAAACACACCAATCAGTGCTCTGTAAAAACGCACCAATCAGCGCTCTGTGTCTAGCTAAAGGATTGTAAATGCACCAATCAGCACTCTGTAAAATGGACCAATCAGCAGGACATGGGCAGGGACAAATAAGGGAATAAAAGCTGGCCACCCCAGCCAGTAGAAGCAACCCACTTGGGTCCCCTTCTACACTGTGGAAGCTTTGTTCTTTCGCTCTTCACAATAAATCTTGCTGCTGCTAACTCTTTGGGTCCATGCCACCTTTAAGAGCTGTAACACTCACCGCGAAGGTCCGCAGCTTCATTCTTGAAGTCAGCGAGACCAAGAACCCACTGGAAGGAACAAACTCTGGACACACTACTACATGATCTTTCATGCTTTTACTGATTGCAATATTTTCCCTGTAAAATCTTCATTCCTTTATAATATTGATCTTTAATTTGAATATGTTCAGGGTCAGAATATATTTCTCAAACATGACATTCAACAAATATGTAATGTGACATAATTGTTTACTAGAAGGAATTATTTCTACCTTTAAACAAATTTCTGAAAGTGTTTCATGATTTATAACAGCTGAAGTTTTACAATAAAAAGTTAAATGTTAGCTGAAAATATGTGGGATTAAAATTAAAATGGAAATTATATAAAGGTAAGTGATTTTTAAGGATATACATAAAGATATATCCAGAATTTTCATGATAATGTTCTCATCATCTGCTGCTTATATAAGTGAACACTTTCTTCATAATACAAAGTGCACAACATTATTGTATTTTATTTTTTATGACTATCTAGTAAGTGATTAGTTTTTTCACTTATGCCTATTAATTTGATACTAATTTGATCATGATAAAACAATAACTGTTACCTGTAATATATTTTTAAATGGACATTTAAAAGAATGCTGTTCAGGTTTTTAGAAAAATATTGATATTGGGTATACAATTTATTCATGGTTTCTACTGAAGTATTAAGTAAAACATTAAATCTTTATCAGAATAAAAATATGTGCCCTAAAATGAGCAACAATTTCTGGAGCTACATGCAGATGCAGTTAAATATACCTCTGTATACAGATGTATTTATTATAAAACACGAGTGATGTTATTTATGAAACTGATGCAGTCTTCGACATTAAGAAAAAATGACGATTATAATAAAATTTACAACATGGTTTCACAATTTAAATTCTATGTTCCTTTAAGTTAAATATTTTTATATTTTTAATCATCTATTAAGAGAAACTTTAAAATAATTAATCCGGCCTTATTAAGAGATTCAGGATAGATGCAGCCTATGGATGTATCATTTTAATAAACTGGGATACATATTTAGTTTTTCCTTGTGCTTCTGCTCAGTGAACAGATTTTCAAAACTTTCACCTGTTAGAGTGCTGCACAAATGGCATTTTCAGTACTTTATTACCTTAGAAGGGAACATTACTTTATTGTCTTTATTTTCTGTTGTGTATATATTATAAAAGCACATGCATTCTTAGACTAACTCTAGGACGCTTTGCTCTTTTGGAACTTAAGAATTGTTTGGGCCAGGTGTGGTGGCTCACACCTATAATCCCAGCACTTTGGGAGGCCAAGGCGGGCAGATCACAACGTCAGAGTTCGAGACCAGCATGGCCAACATGGTGAGACTCCCGTCTCTACTAAAAATACAAAAATTAACTGAAGCTGGTGGCGGATGCCTGTAGTCCCAGCTACTCGTGAGGTTGAGGCAGGAGAATTGCTTGTGCACATGAGGTGAAGGTTGCAGTGAGCTAAGATCACGCCATTGCATTCCAACCTGGGTGACAGCGAGACTCCGTCTAAAAAAAAAAGGAAGAATTGTTTGATGGTGATGTCATATATCTCACAGATTAGTTTCAGTCATTCTCTTTTCACTCTTAGACATAATTTTTTTAACTATATTAAGATAGCTGCAGACAATGTGCTTCAGTTTGACTCTGTACATCTGAGCAGTGGGTCACTAGTATTTCACTTCAAGTCTTCCGAAAATATTATAGTTATTTAAGCACACAGTGAATAGTCACATGGTGGTCACCTGAGGATGTAAAACAATATAATTTAAAAGTCATCTTCCATCTTTTGAAGGGGAAATAGAACACCCTACTTTATGTTTAGTGTGAAATATTTAATTGAATTTTTATTGACTCACATAATGAAAACGTGCTGAATTAGGTTTGGTGGTTGAGTTTTTTTGACATATTAGTAAGCTGCTTTTACTTCTTTTTGTCAATTTGTTTCTTAAATAAAATTCATCTGAAAAAAAGTTAAAAAATAAGATATATTTGCATAATTTATGCATATGTTGTTAAAAATATTCTAGGATTAAATGTATGCATATGTTATTAAAAATATTCCATGTTCACCCTTCTAACAGCAACAACACAGCAAATGTTGCAGCCTAAGCATTAGACATAGAGCACTACAGCCAAATGGCTCAGACCAGAGGCTAGAGATAGCTTAGAGGCATCTTTCCTGCCTAGCTGACTGGGCTCCCTGAAGGAACCATTCAGACTCGCCCACAAACTTAAGGAGACCCATTCACTATTCTGATGCACATTGCAAGATCTCTATCTCCCCCTGTCCCTATCCTCCTCCCTCTCCCTTTGTCTACCTAACTCCTCTTTCCTTCCTCATGTGATCCAAGGTTGGAGGACTGCCCACCCAACTCACTGCATCTTCCCTGCCAATGACCTGTAAATAATAAATCTTTGAACGTGATTCCTGACATGGTGGTGTGTTGAATTTGTGCCTTCCATCTGCAGAACCAGGGGCTACCCTAGCCTCAGTTTTCCCTGCTGTGCTAGGGGTGACACGTGATTGGGTTTCCAGCACCAGAGCTGTGGTCAGATACGAGCCACAAGGGGTCTGCTGGTATAAGCAAGTTTCTCACGTGAAGGACCACCTGGTCACTCGTTGGACAGCTGGGCATTAGGCCATCCACCAGGTAAAGGAAGCATATTGTGAAAAACACTCTGTAAACACCCACAGCCAGCAGCTATTCATAGCAGAATTGCTAGCCATGTTGTACTAAAAGCTCAGTTTAGCTGGGGTCTCTCAAAGTAATCCTATTTAAAATAGGTTACATGAAAGGCATTTTCATACCAGCCTCTATGTCTAGATCCATCCCTTATTTTTTCTAAAATATTCTTAACTTTTCTAAGCCTCACATATCTATTTTATAAACTGAGGATAATGCTAACTGCCTTTAATTAAATGATAGAGATGTGGATTATCTTACTGAAGCTATGTCCTTTAAATTAACATTACATGGTAACAAAGGAACACAACAGCCAGAGTCATGACTTAAATTTGCAAGCACAATGGGCATTCCCTCTATAGAGAGACTGGCACATGAAACGATCTATCATGGATCCCATTCAAGGAGAAGTAGCCAATCTTTCATGGTACAAATTGTTCACTTGATGTAGGTACTGAAACATTCCATTGACTAGAGGATTCTCGTAGTCATGTGACACAGACAGACTTCTCATGGGGAAGGACTGGTTCATCTCCACTGGGGCTAATGAAAGGGTTAGCCTGTGTGTCTCTCAGTCATCACCCAGTCATGGGGTTCTGGGGGCGCATGCTTCCCATCTCTGTAATACCCAATTTCCTACACTAGGCCTTTTCCATCCCGGATTACATGTGGTTCATCTGTGTTCCCTTCAATTTCTCCTGCCATTCATTTGATCACATTTTAATATAACACACTTGAAGGGTAGATATAGTTATCATAATATGCTTGAAAGATAAAATATTCTCATGGATTTTATTAATTGCTTTGATGTTAATAATTGTTAGAAACTTTATAAGTATGTGAACATCCCTAAACTAATGCACACTAAAAATGTAGTAATAGCCAAATTCTTTAGCATTTATGATGTGCCAGATATTGTGCTAAGTGGTTTACATGTATAATCTCACTGAATCCAATTTTGGGTAGTGTTACAATCATCCTTATTCAAATAACGAAAATATGAAGCCCATAGAAATTGAATATGCGACCCAGAGTCGCACAACTTTTAAATAAAGCCAGGCTTTAAACTAAGATTTGTTGAAATCTAAATTTCGAAATTGTTGTGCTTGACCATTAGATCATGCAGTAACCTGTATACCACACAGTGAACAATGGGATTTCCAAAACTATGAGGTAAAATCAGTATGTGCAAGACATTTACTTTAGAAAACCACAAACTGTTATTCATATGATGCCATCATCATATCATTAATTTGCTGGAAAAAACTAATTTCAAATTTGTATTCAAATTCTATTTCAAAACAATTGTAGAGTCTATTAATAAAACAATATAACCAATAAATAAAAAATAAAAAGGTTTGGATCATAAGCTCAGTTATTTATCACTATATGAATTGGGACAGCTTGATGAATCTGAGTCTATTATATTTTTAAAATGTTGCAAGATGCTTGAAATATTATGCATAGAATTTGAAGTTTGTATGTACAAGTATCTCTTACTTTAACATTAAAGGCATATTAGTTAATAGTAATATTGCCTGAGATTGTAAATATTGCTTTAAATACAGGGTATGAAAATTGTTAACAATATTTAATAAAGGATTAAATGTACCTGCTATACTTTAGAAAGCTGCTGCTATATTTATGACTTCTATGAAGGTCACTCCATGTTTAGCAGCACCGTTTCACCTGACAAGGAAGGTTCTGCCTTAGGCTCACTGAGAACTGCCTACTACTGTTGTCAATTTAACAAAATGTCACTATTATGCTTTCAAGAAAGCTTGTATTTTGTATAGTAAACAGATCAAAATATGGAGAGATAATAGATCATAATTTTAATAGAATCTGTTTTAAGAACATGATATAAGAATGTATGCTTAAAATCTCTTATGTTCATATCTATGTAATTCAAAGAAATTAACAAAACATGCATATGTCAATATTCTTACTAAGTTACAATCTTCTTGCTATTAAAAGTAGATTTTGCATTAATGCTTGCAAGGCAAATTTCTATTAACCAAGACCACATCTATCATTTTCTAAGACATTTTTTAGAGAAGAAGTATAATCACTATCATTGGTGTGTGTGTGTGTGTGTGTGTGTGTGTGTGTGTAAATGTCATAAAATCCTGTGTATATTTTTGGTGACTATCGAAGTTTGAACATGTTGAGATTCAGTTTCTTTAATGCTAGTGATTTAAGGGATTGTAGATGTTGCTGAGTCATAAAAAGTAGTGGACTAGAGCCTACTAACAAAAAAACACTACCAGGATGTAAATTAGATCCTTTGTAAAGGGCATTATTGCTACAAATATCCAAAATGGATTTAAAATTATAGGAATAATAGTGCATCACTTGATTCTCAGAAACATAAGACATTTCTAAAGACATCTAAAAATTTCCTTCCTCAGTTCTCTAACTTGTTAAAAAAATGTGTTACTTTATGGAATCTGTCTAATAGAACTATATCTTAAAACATTATGATTTCCTATATTTAATCCGTCATTTGGAAAACTCAAACAAGCATAATTGAGGAATCATTAGTTTGTTTGAATAACATATATATCCATGCTATGAAATTATAGCAGTATTGAAGGCCATAATATAATTAAGATTCTGACATATATTGGAGATATATTAGAAAATATTTTATTTAACCATTTTCTATCAAGGAACCAAAAGAAACATTTTAAAACAGACATTTTTACTAGTAAAAGATTTGACAGGTTTTTAGTCAAATGAAAATTCACAAAAGATTTTAAGTGCTTACTATGTTTCAGTAACATGGAAGAATATAGGTAAGACATATGCTCTTATATCAAGGAATTTATAGTCTGTCAAGATAAAGAGTAGGGTGGAGCAAGTTACAAGGAAGGTACCTAAAGCAGAATGTTATCACAGACTAAATGATAACAACTAACCCGGACCAAGCAGAAGGAGGTTAGGATGGATTTTAGGAATATCAGTATGTTATCATAAACTTATACAGCTGGATGCACCAATCATCTGCTGTCCTGATGTGGTCTTTTTTTTTTTTTCTAGAGAATATAAACACAGCACCTTGTACCTTGTAGTTAACTAATCATCCAGTGAATGCTTTTAACTCTGCACCTGTTAATACAGACCAAACCAGACCCATTTGATTTCACTTAGACAGAAAAAGAAAAAAGGTGTCATTCACTTTCCTGAAAGATATATCAACCCTCCAGCTGTCTCTCAAAATGTAAGGAGTAGGGATCTGTATAATTGTATTCTTTCAGAAGACATCATGCTAGTTCCCTCTATTAATGGTAGCATTCTTAGTGGACACTGTAAGCAGGATGTATTGAATATCTTAGAAGCCTTGGTAAGATACTTGTATGCCTGAAAATGAAAAATAGAACCCCATAAAAATTCAATGTCTGACCTTTTGTTTAAGTTTCAAGGTTTTCTTCAGTCTGAGCCATGAAAACATATCTGCTCCAAGGTAAATGGAAAGAGGCTATATCTGAAATCTACAACCTAGAAAATAGTATGGTGCCTTTTGGGGCTCTTTGAAGTCTAGAGGCAACATATAACAGTTTTAGGTATGCCACTGCAACATATTTACCAAGAAACTCTGAAGCTCACTGTTTTGACCTGGCCCAGAACACAAGGCTCTAGAATTCTAGAGTGCAAGGCAAAGTTGCACTGCCACTGGGCCATATGAACCAGGAGATTTAGTGGTACTTGAAGAGTCTGTGGCAGTTGGTGTTTTATGGAAAAGTTCCCCTTTAGGAAAACTACAGCATACACTCTTACGATGTGGAAGTAAGCCACTCCATATTCTTAAGGTAACTTTTATTTGTTTGACATACAAACAACAGCAGAAAAGTAATTTCTGGCTTGGTACTAGGTCCTACTAGCAGTAGAAAATTTGATTGGGATTGCCAACATACCACGCAAATCTGAGCTGCCTGTCATGACCTAGCTGTTATCTGACCACAGAAGCCATATATTTTGGCATTTGCAATACTATTCATCGTCAAGTACAGGAAGTATATAATATTGGGCTTGAAAGGGCCTGAAAACACAATTAAGTTACATAAGAAAGAGGCTCAGACCCCAATACATCTACTTTTATTTTTAAATTTAATTTTAGTTTTCATTAACAAATAATAATTGCATATATTTATGGGGTACAATGTGATATTATGATACATGTATACATTGTGGAATGATTAAATCAAGCTAATTAACATATCTATTGCCTCACATACTTATGTCTTTGTGGTGAGAACATGTAAAGTCTACACTTTTTGCAATTTTGAAATATACAATAAATTAACTATAGTCACTATGTTGCACAATAGATCATTATAACTTATTCTTCTGTTTAACTGAAACTTTGTACCCTTTGAGTAACACCATATTTTCCCCTGTCCATTCTGCCACTAGTGTTTGGTAACAATCATTCTGCTCTCTGTTTTTATGAGTTTGACAGTTTTGGGTTGCACATATAGGTGAGACCATGCAGTGTCTGTCTTTCTGTGCCTGGCTTATTTCACTTCACATAATGTCTCGTGAATTCATCCGTGCTGTTGTAAGTGACAAATGTCTTTCTTTATAAAGGCTTTCCATTGTGTATATCTACCCCATTCTCTTTATCCATTCATCCACTGATGGACACATAAGTTGTTTCCATATCTTGGACATTGTAAACAATGTTCCAATGAACGTGGGAGTCAAATATTTCTTCAAGATACTGATTTCCTTTCCTTTAGATGTATATTCAGAATATATATCTGGATCATATAGTAATTCTATTTTTAGTTTTTTTGCAGAAACCATAATGTTTTCCAAAATTGATATACTAGTTTATATTCCCACCAACTTTACACAGAGTTCCTTTTTCTCCACACCCTTGATAACACTTGTTACCTTTTATCTTTTTGATGACAGCAGTTCTAACAGGAGTGGGGTGATAACTTATTGTTGTTTTAATATCTCCCTGATTATTAGTGATAATTATTGAGCATTTTCTTCATATACTTGAGAGCCAGTTGTATGTCTTCTTTCGATAAATCTCTCTAGGTGATTTGCCTGTTTTTTAGTAGGATTGTTTGTTTTCTTGCTGTTGAGTTGTTTGAGTTAATTACACAGTGTGGATATTAGCCTCTCATCAGATACAGTGTTTGAAATATTTTCTCCTAATGTGTAGATGATTTCTTCTAATAGTTAATTGTCATTTGGTGTGCAGAATGTTTTTAGTTTGATGCAATCCTATTTTTCTATTTTTGCCTGTGCTTGCTTTTGTTGCCCCCCAAAAGCATGGTCATATCCAAAGAATTATACACATGTCCACATTTAAAGCATTAATTCCTCTCCACAAACCCACACTTAAGGCTTTTGAAATTTCCCATGACAAATTGTCTCAGGAAAAAGAAATGTATATTTGGTTTATAAATGGCTCTACATCTTATGCTGGTGTATTAGAGTTATCCAGAGAAACAGAACCAATAGGATATATAAATCTAGAGTGAGATTTATTATAAAGAATTGGCTTACACATATATTCAGGTTGAAAAGTCCCACCATCTGCCTTATACAAGCTGGAGAACCAGGAAAACCGGGGATGTAAATTCAAAGTTCAGTTTAAATTGAGGAGCAGAAGCGTCAACGGTGTAAGTTCCAGTTCAACGACAGAAGAAGACCTTTGTCTTAGCTCAAGAAGCCAGGTAAAGACAGAAAATTCAACCTTCTTCCACCTTTTTGTTCTATTCAAGTCCTCAATGCATTGGCTGATGCTCACCCAGTGCAATCTACTTTACTCATTCACAAGTTCAAGTGCTGCTCTCTTCCATGAACACCCTCACAGACACATCCAGAAATAATGTGGTATAACCAGGTCTCTAGGAATTCTATGGCCCAGTAAAGGTGACAAATAAAGTTCACCATCATAGCTAGGAACACCTAAAAGTAGATGACTGTAGTATGATGTTCTTGCTCAGGCATGATGCAGAATAATGGTGAAAGAAAATCTTCCAATGGGAAGAACTCACAAGAGTACATCTAGTTGTTTAGTTTGCTTGGAAAAGAGGTGGATAAATGTCAGATTAATGTTGATTTATGAGCAATGACTAATTATTTGGCTGGATGGTGAAGGACTTAGAAGGAAAAATATTGGAAAATTGGTTACCAAGAGGCCTGGGAGGATGTCAAAGACTTCACAAAATGGACACAAAAGCAAAAGGGTATTTTCATCTTTTGTAAATGTCCGCCAAATGGCAACTACTACAGATCAGGCTCTTGGTAATCATACAGAAACGATGGCCCTTTATACAGAAGGTCAGCAGACCTTCCTGCCCAGCCATGCTAATCATTGCTGAAAGGGCTGATGAACCAAGTGACTGCGGAAGTAGCTATGGAAGCAGGCTTGAACTCAACAGTGTGGATTATGTGCTATAGCTATTGGTGAATTCCCAACACGTCAACAACATAAAGTGACACTGAGCCACCAATATGATAATGTTTCCCAAGTGAACAAGCCAGCACCTGGTGACAATTTGATTGTATTGGGCCACCCATCACAGAAGAGGAAACAATTTACTCTTCTTGGGATAAAGGATTATTCTGGAAATGGATTTGTCTTCATTGCCAACAGTGATCCTGCCAAAACACCATTCATGATTTTGGAGATTGCATTACTCACTCTCAGAAAATTTTCCACTGCATTTCTTCTGAACAAGGGAATTATTTTAAAGCAAATGAACTGTAACAATAGGTCTTTGCCAATGGAATTCATAGTTCCTACCATATACCCCGGCCCTGCCTAATTGAACAGTGGAATGCACTACTGGCCTGATAGAGTCGAGGAAGGGGTTCAGAAGACACTTAGAACACCTTTCAGGTATCAGGTCATATCCTAGATGCAGAAGTTAAGTTCCAGACCTTATATACCAAAGACGCTTCTATTTCTCCCATAGCTACACTTCATGGGTCCAGGATCTAAGGAATGGAAGTAGAAGCTTTTCTTTTATTGCTATACCTAATGAACTACAACCGTGGCTTCTAAATAGTTTAGAAGTCTTACCTGACTAAGGAGAAATGTTCTTACTAGGGATATGACAGGGACAATGTCAGAGGGAAGATAAGAACTATATTTCTCAGAATATCTTATCCTTAACGTTAGAGTTTGCCAACAAGAAAAAATTGCATGAGACTCTAAAGGCAGTGAAAAGCCAAATCCACAGTTTTCTGGAGGTGATTGTACCCAGATAAGGATATTTATTGATTACAAGTTCTTTCATTACCCGTTTTACTCATTTTTGTCAAAATCCAGTATTCAATATACTGTGACATTTTATTTGATTGTATCTTGATATTTCAGTTTTTTTACAGTTTACTGACTTGTTTCATTGAACTATTATAATAAAGAATTATGAGATCTCATCTTATTATTCCTTATTTTCAATAACTTTACTGGGTATTTAAAAATCTTACCAATCCCTCACAATAATAACAGGTCAACATCTCAAATTATAATCTTCCATTCAAAACTTTTCCCTGTGTGCAATAGCATCAATAGTCTATTAACATCTTAAATACTGTAAGAGTCCAGTTCAAACCCTCCCTCTTTCATGAAAACTTGTCTTACCATTATTTTTCTCTTGACCTGTAATTCCCCAGCCCACAGCCTATGTCACACAATACACTGGCTACATTTTTCCTGAAACATATTCAGCATATATTGTGCTATTGAAATGCTACCTGTATCAAATGTTGCTGGTGAGACTTGACAGAGAGAAAATGGGGTCCAATATGCCCCTCTGAAAACTTCTTACAATCTATCCTATTTCACCATTAATACATGTATTAGGAAAAAACCAAAGGTTGGTTTTCAGGTAGACTATTTGGTCATCTTCAGAGATATTAAACAAGAAGTGAGTCACTCAGCTCAGGAAAGTCAGGCTACTCCATAGGAAGTTAGGTCACTAAACACAAAAGTAAGAGGTACAGAGTCCTGGTAGTACTCTGACAATTCCCCTTCCATTGCACTGTGAAGCATCTGATTGAATCCAGAAATAGATATTATCTAAATTAAAAGCATATGCAATATATTCCCTGGAGGTCCAGGATGCCTCTCCTATGTGGCAGCTGCTAGAGCTGTGTCTTACACACCAGCAACATCTGCTGAGAGTGAAATGGAGTGATGTAAAAGACCCATAACATCACCTCTCTTAATTTTGCCTCAGGCTGCATGTCAACATTTATCTGTTTGTAAGTGGTAATGATTGAAGGATTTATGGTAAGAATTTCAACATCACTTTATAGTCTTCTGTGGAGGTAGAAATCTAAGAAGAGAATTTTTGATAAACTAGTCCATCCTTGAGGAGTGATATTTCATTTCTATTTATTGCAAATATGCGGTTTTCAGAATGAAATAAAATTCAGCCCAGGAGCAGTCAGAGAGCAATGAAAAGAAACAGCAGGCTGTGGTTAGAAAAGAAAGCTTAAAAACAGTGTGGACAATTCCTTTTTCTGGTTTTAGCAGCTTGTATTTGCTCATTTCTCCAAACCCTTTTCAGACCTGGCAGGTAAGCGTGAGACTGAAGATTGCACAGCAACAAAAATTACCTCCATGGTTACCAAATATCACTGAGAATAAAAGTGTTGTTCTGATTGTTAATGGAGCCCAAAGTACCCCCAAAAGAGGCTTTGAGGAAAGTTGATCTGAAAAGGAAAGAGATACCCAGTCCTTATCCCAACTTGACTCTTCAATAAATTTTCTACTTCCCGTGGACAAAACTTCACTTTTGTGACATGACAAACAAAATCTTATGATGAAAAGCCAGGACCAAAAGAGTGCCTCTGCCAATGATTTTTAGGACAAAAATTAAAAAAGAAAAGAAAAGAAAAGAAAACCTAACCTAGCAGTTAGTCGTAAAGGCTAAACTGGATTTTGTTGCAGTTTCAGCTCTACTACAGAGAAGATCTTACCGAGAGTCATTTGATAAAGTCGCTTTAAAAATGCCATCAACTCTGACATACATATAATCCAGCCCTAGCTGGAGACATTTTGCTATTTATTCCAATAACAACTAGATGCACATAACTAATTAGCTAAAAATACTTATTTTTCCATATTCGTAACCACTACATTAGGTGAAAAGGATAAAAACTTTGCCTTGGAATCTTATAGAATGTAGTATAGAGTTACAAGTTTGGGATTTAAACCAAAGTCTCAAAAATGGCTGTAATAAATCATGCTGCTGTAAAGACACATGCACAGGTATGTTTATTGTGGCACTATTCACAATAGCAAAGACTTGGAATCAACCCAGTTGTCCATCAGTGACAGACTGGATTAAGAAAATGTGGCACATATACACCATGGAATACTATGCAGCCATAAAAAAGGATGAGTTCGTGTCCTTTGTAGGGACATGGATGCAGCTGGAAACCATCATTCTCAGCAAACTATCGCAAGAACAGAAAACCAAACACCGCATGTTCTCACTCATAGGTGGGAATTGAACAATGAGATCACCTGGACACAGGAAGGGGAACAACACACACTGGGGCCTGTTGTGGGGAGGGGGGAGGGGGGAGGGATAGCATTAGGAGATATATCTAATGTAAATGATGAGTTAATGGGTGCAGCACACCAACAAGGCACATGTATACATATGTAACAAACTTGCACGTTGTGTACATGTACCCTAGAACTTAAAGTATCACAACAAAAAAGAAAAAAAAATGGCTGTAATAAACTCTAACCTTTGTTTTTTAAAGTACATATTAGATTTTAGCTCCTCATGGTCCCCTCCTTTTTCTTTTTTCCCTTGTCTTTATTTCTTCATTTTTCTCTTCTTCCCTTCTGTCCTTCATTCTTTTATCCTATTTTTTCCCCTCTTTTTGTTAACCTTTGGTGGCTAATAGGGTGTATTTAACCCCCTTCCTCCTTTTGCATCGGTACAGTCACACTCAAATCAGTTAAAATTTCAGGCTCAAAATAATTCACTGGGTTGCAACAGTGAGATTCCATACTAGATAGGAGATGATAGATAGATAAATAGTTAGATGATAGATGGGTAGATAGGTAGATGTAAAAACACAGATATGTAGAAGGCAGAGAGGTATTTAAATATATCCACATGATTATATTTCACAAGTGTACAGTAATCAGATGTCCCATGTTTTAAAATCACATTGAAAATACAAGCAGCATCTTTAATGTTGGCTCCCAAATAATTAACTGAGCAGAGAAGAGCAAAAGTGATTTTAAAGATAGCGCAGGGTAAGGACTACAAAATTTGAAACCAGGTTATGTAATTCACACAGTTCTTTCTCATATCTAGCACCCATCTGTCACTGTTTATCCTAAATCACAAGCATTCATTAAATTTTTAAATCCACTTAATTTTTCCTCTTGCTCTTTAACTTCCTTTTCCCCAGTGTTCTCCAAGTTCTCAAGTGCTATTGTTAATTTATGTTAGATATGTTTTTAGGTTGCTTCTTACTTTCCTTTCTCATGCTTTTTCATACTCCCTGTCAAGTGTCAGAATTATGACTGTACAAGGTAGGAGTTCCACACTTACCCTTTAAAGACCCTTTTTTCCATGGCATTTATGTAAATCCAGGGCTCCCCAGACCTCTAACAACTTTGCCACATAAAGTTTAAAACAATCTGTCATAATTGAAGCTCTCGGGAACCGAGGAAGATAGAGGACTGATTTGACACAGTGGGATGAGAGCCTGGGGCAGGAAGGAAGACCAGGATACATTATAAAAGTGCTGTCACTACATTTCTTAAATAAATGACTTTTTATATAAATGTATACTTGTTGTGGGGCTTATAATTCATAAAATGCGAAAAGCATTGATGAAACTCACTTCTCTTTCTAATCTTCCACTTTATCACATTTCCCTTTTATCAGCTAAAAAGGCTTAGAGCATTGCTTTATCCAACATAACATATAATAGCCAAATTGACACACATTGAGTAATCACTGTGCTCACACAATGGGATATTTATTTGTATGCCCAGAGCCTGTTGGGTAGTTTTCAATCAGAAGCCTCGCTGGAAATTTTTCTTTGATGTTCATAAGTGGGCAAAACAAAAAAAAAAAAAAAAGGAAAAAAAGAAAAATCTAGATGTCAGCTTTCTTATTCTCCATTGATTCGAGTGTAGGAGAGAACCTCTTCTGTAAGGCTGTAGAAGCTCATGTGGTGTAAACTATCAGATGAGTGCTGAAGAGAAGCATTTTCCAGTCTTTGGAAGAGTATTGATCTGACCAAGAATGGGCTAAAATTCCAAATGACAGAAAATACTACGGGATGAAACAATTCTCAGAAAAATCCTTAGTCTGAGAGGACACCCCAGATATTATACATGGGAGTAAGAAAATTTAATCCTGGAGTAAAAGTTATCCTGGAACTGTCCGAACAATGCTTAAAAGCAAGCCTCAAAGGAAATAAGGTGATTTGCAAGTACGTTCACTACATGCTGAAACAAAGCCCAACAGTCCTTAGAGTAATACAAAAAAATTCATAACGTCTGGTATCCCAAAACAGTTTACCAAATACAGTAAACAAAAGACAACATGCCTAGGTGTCCATCTTACTACATTTCCTCCCAAAACAGTAGAGACAAAAAAATGTGGGGGTTTAGGAAGTGGAGATTCTATTTTGAATGCTTGTGACCCTCCTCCCTCACTCAAATTCATATATTGAAACCTATTCCCCACTATGAAGGTTTTAAGAGGTGGGGTCTTTGGGAGGTGACTAAGTCACAAGGGTGGGGCTCTCAGGAATGGCATCAGTACTCTTATAAAGAGGCCTGAAGGAGCCTGTGGCCCTTCCACCAGCATGAAGGCACAGTCTCTGAGGAAGTGAACCCTCACCAGGCACGCCATTTCCTTGATCTTGGACTTCCCAGCCTCTAGAACTGTGATAAATAAATTTACATTGTTTAGAACTTACCCAGTCTAAGATATTTTGTAATAGCAGCCTGAAGAGACTAAGACAGAGATGAAACAACAAAACAAAATAAAACCCCCAAACATCCTCAGCATAATTTTAGCACTGAAAATTTGTAAAATTCAAAACATCTGTAAAGAAAAGAGAAAAACAGCAGATCTCAGTATGCAACCACTTATGCTCTCTTCCCAGCTCCATTCTATTGAAATACTTGAGTAAAGCAGAGGCAGGCTGAGAAAAACTGCTGGGAAGGCAGAAGCATGGGCTTAGTAAGATGATGCTCTAGGGTTCATTTAAAACCATCACCAGAAAGTTCACCCTCTGTTTGAATATAAATTTAATTTTTTATAAGAGAAAAAAGTCTGAGTAGGTGTGGTCAGCTGAATAATGCTCCCCTACAAAGGTAACCTCATGCCAGAACTTGGGAATATGTATAATTGTTCTTGGCAAAATGACTTTGCAGATGTAAATAAATTGAGGAGATTATATGGGTGAGCCTTGTCTTATGTGGATTCTTAAAAGCAGGGAAACTTTCTCAGTTGTAGTAAGGGAGAGAGCTGTGCTTAGGAAGAGAGAACCTGAAAGGTGGCTGCGGCAATATGAGAAAGACCCTCTCAGCTGTTGAGGGCTTTGAAGATGGAGGAAGGAGGCCAAAAGCCTACATATGTAGTCATTCTCTAGAGCTGGAAAAGGCAAGGAAATGAAAGAACTCTGCTGACACCTTGATTTTAGCCGCGGATGCCCATGTAAGACTTGTGACCTACAGAACCGGAAGAAAAATGTATGTTGTGTTAAGCCACTCAGTTTGTGGTCATTTGCTATGGCTTCAATGGAAAACATACTAGATCGAACATAAACTGCAGGGAAGGGGTTTTAAAAGTTCACATGATCTCCACATACCTATTGCAATTGAGCTGGTTTGTATATGCTTCTCCTGACTTTGTATTTTCCCTATTCGTGCCTGATTTTATGCAGCCCCATGTTCAATAATTCAGCAAGGAGGTCAGTTACTGCCTCCTGAATTTACCCTTGGCTCTCAAAGAAGCAAGTTACATAAAGCACCCAAGTTAGTGAAGTCCTCCGATGACAGTATCTACCATAGTCATGTCAGAGATGTTAAATTAACACGTGTCCTTCTGACCTCCATAAAGCCAGTGCAGGTCACTTGCATTCATTACACTCCCACTACCTTGAAAGGGATATTCTATTTTTGAGTCAGGGAGGGGGAAAGGTGATTATACCTCACAGAAAACTGTGTTAAACCCACAGTTTCACCCACTGCAGCAGGGTAGTTGTATTATCCTACAGAAGAGTCAGCTTACGAAAGTATGAAGCCACTGGGGGATCAGTTTTGACCTAAATTACACCTTACATGCAGCAGTATTAAAATTAATAATGTATCCCTCTCCCCTTTGATCATTAATTATAAAAATCTATGCCAATATTTTTTGTCAGGCTTCTACTGGTACTTCTTGGTAGTGATATAACTTCCTAAGAGAGTATTTTCAGGATTTTGTAGTAACCTGACTTTGGTTGGTCTCCAAGTACTCATGTAATTTTCCAGTAATCAATAGTCTCAGCTGAGTTACTTTGCACGGAAGTATTGAGATTTTCCAGGAACATAAAATATACAAGAGGATATGAAAGTCCTTTCTGTGCAGAAGTAATTTGATTTTTATTTACTAATTTTAAAATATATTAAGATTTTCTGGTTAGCAATTTATTACTGATTTCTTGCACAATATAGTTTAGTAAGAGATACAGTGCCCACAGTTAAAACTTGTTGACACTTGGCTCATGGATAAGCATATGACCATTTTTTGTTATTTTTCTATTTTGCTTAAACAACTGCCTACTTGCTCTTGTTGGATTCAGCTTTCTATGTGTGTCCATGAAATCAAATTTCTTTATCATGTAGTTCAGATATTTTAAAGTCTTACTCTTTTCTCTTATTGTTCTATCAATTATTCTGACCACATGTCTATTTTTGTATTTGTTAATATTTGTTTTATAAATATGTGTGTGTATATGTTTCTGTACGTGTATGTACATATATATGTTATTTGTGCATGGCAAATTTAGAATTGTTGTATCTTCTTGTGTTTTGAATGTTTTATTAAAGTTGTACTCTGTTTTCTTCAGATTTTCCTGTTTCAGAAAGAGGATTGATCTGAATCAGGTACTCAGCTACTGTTAGAAGTAGAATAATTCCCTATTCAATCATCAACCAATTTCTTACTTAGTTGCTTTTAAAATTCTAAAATTTCTAATTATTTTTAATTCTTTTCATTTATCTGCTGAAATTCTCCATCTTTTCTCTTAAAAACTTGAACGAGAAAATATAGTTCTTTGGGTATTTCTTCCTGATATCTCACATGTCTGGTTCCTCTGCATATCAGATTCCAATTTCTGTTGTTTCTACTAGTTTTTATTCACATTCCCTTTTATCATATTCTCGTTAATTTTTTATTATGTTAATTGTAGAATAACCTTGTGGGCAATAATTTACTTCTTCTTTGTGTATATTTACTTATGGAAGATAGTTACTGACACAAACAATTCCAGACAACTGTAATTCTTTTTCAGAAGTTAAGATTTTTGAGGCTGAGCCATATTGCTTGCCAAAAGCTCTGATTTACTTTTATTCTTACTACTGTGATATAACCCTTTGTGGTCCAAACCCAAAATGAAGGGTTTACAGTTACTATCTCCCTTATTTAGCTGGCTCTAGTTCTCCAGTTTCCCATTGGGATTACTTATCATGTCAATGATGGCAAACCTTGCCCTTGGATATTTACCTGTTATCTACAAAATTCATAAATGCTCCCATAAAATATGTTCCACCTGACTGAGTCATTTTCCTGTCCTAATGGTATTCTCAAAGTCTTAATTATTAGTTTATCCTTTTGATGCTCTTTAAATAAATCCATTTTATATTATGTTCAGCTGTTCTATTTGCCCTCTATTTTTGAGGAGTGGGATTAGAGATTTTGGTCTGATTTACCATAATCTGCCATAATCAAAATGGTATACTTACTTTTAGTTTTAGCTACGTCCTGGTTGCTGTAGTTGTCAGTAAAATATTGTTCTCTCATACATTTGCTTTTAGAATCACCTTTTACCCTTATTACCTATATTAATCCCACCATAAACATAAAATTAGATCTATTGGTAAACCACAGACCTCATAACATAAACAGCCTTCTTTGTACAAAGATTATTTCTAAGTGGAAATATTTACTTAATTAACTTCAGGAGAGCAGCCACCAGCTTTTCCATTGTGACCAATTATTTCCTTGCTTCACTTCTCCTGTGAGCTAGCATTTGAAGAACTTTCTATCCAGAGAGATATGGAGCAAAGTATCAAAGATCCATAAGTCAATTAACATCTTTCTTCATACATATTGACATTTTAAAATTCTATTTATCAATTTTGGGACATCTCATAATTAAATATTAAGAGCAACTACCTCCTCAGAAATAATCAAGCTTCAAAATAAGGTCACATTATGATGAAAATTAACTAGTTCTCAGATGTAAGGCATTTATACTTGCCACACCACCTAGACTTTCCCTCATTTTCTATTTCCCTAGAGGACACAGGGAACAATGCTAGTTGGAAAATAAAGTTCAATCACCCTTACAAACATGTAGACTAATGCCACTTTCTCTGATTACTAAAGTAACAATTCTGGGATGCCTCTGAAAAATAAGCAAAATGAAGAAACAATCAACTACATCAAGATACAAGCTCTTAAAATCCAAGTACAGAATTCCCCAAATATAGAAAAATATAAATAGGAATACATTACAATGACAGTCTCCTTCTGCTGTCACAATGGGTCGCTTTGCCATTACACACAGTCAACCCTATACCTTTTGCAAATGAAGAGAATTTTAGCTGCAACCATAATGGAGCTGTAGATATAGATACAACCATAGTATCTTTATAACGGATCATAGGAGACTAGTATGCCTTGTCATCTATTGCTTTATTACAAGTCACTCCAAAATGTAGTAGCTTAGAACAACAATTATTAGCAGTTTGTACTGGAGTCAGTTGGCTAATTGTTTTGCTGCCTTTGCTTAGAGTCATTCATGGAGCTACAGTATCCGTCACCTCAGCTGTGGCTAGATGGTATAAGATGATCATTGATGTCTGTTGACTGGTGCTGGCTGCTGGCTACGAGATGAGTTAAGAATCTGGTATGCTATCCCAGCCTTCCTGAGATGACAGTCAAAAAAAAGATCAGGCTTAAAATTTATACAGTATCTCTACTGCCATATTCTATTGGTTAAGGTAACTAACAAAGCCAGTCTAGATTAAGGTATGAGCAAAGAGAATCCACCTTTTGATGAGAGTTACTGCAAATTATCTGTGGTTATTTTTAGTCTACCAATTGCTAGTGAGACCTCCATCTCAATAAATAAATAAAAATAAATTTTAAAAATCAGACGCTCCTCAGATGCTTTCCTCAGGGAAAATCGTAGGCATTCTTTCTAAATACAAAAAAACACTCATCCTGTTCTAAGATATTCAAAAGTCTTAGTCAATCAAGGCATCAGGTTCAAAGTCAAATATCTTTTAGCTGCTTCTGGTTCAGATATGGATGTTGCCTCATTGGGTGCATCTTCTCAAGTGTAGCTTCTCTTGGTCTATAGACATGTGAATTTAAAAAATTAATTTGTTCCCTCTGGATCCAACAAAAAATTGTACATGGCATTCAAAAGAGACAGGGTAAGTTCATGCATTCACTCATCTGCATAATTCTAAAATCCAGCTGGGTATGTGTTGTAAGAATCCTCTATCTCAGGTGCAGAAAATGTTTCTTCTTTAAAACCCAATTTTTCTTCTTTGGAATGATTCCATAATCCATTGGCCTCCAGAACTCAGGATCCACCCTGTAGACTCCTGACTAACCCACTGAGACAATTTTTCTCTTCTATTAAAAATGGTCCATGTTTGCAATTGGCTAGATTTCTCAGCCAGCTTCTTGCCCACAGATAATTGAGTGCTCCAAAAATATTTTTTATTGGAAATTGTCCCTGTCCATTTTAATACATACCGATATAACTCTCTTAATAATGAACAGAGGCTGGGCACAGTGTCTTATGTCTATAATCCCAGGACTTCGAGAGGCTGAGGCCGAAGGGTCACTTGAGCCCTGGAGTTCAAGACCAGCCTGGGCAGTATGGCATACCCTGTCTCTACAAATTTGTTTTTTTAATTAGCCAGACATCATGGCATATGCCTGTAGTGCTAGCTACTAGGGAGGCTGAGGTGGGAAGATTACTTGAGACCAGGAGTTTGAGGTTACAGTGAGCTATAGCTATGATGGTGCCACTGCACTCCAGGCTGGATGACAGAGCCAGAACTTGTCTCCAAAAAATAAAAATAAAAAATAAAATAGTGGGTGAGCTTTGTAATCATCAGTTTATAGTCTACTAAATTAACAAATGTCACACATACATTTTAAGACTACTTTCCTCCATACTTATCAGTGCTATTTGAGAATGGGACCAAACTTAGGTACTTACATACCTTGTCAGGTAGCTGAAGATGTTCACTAGAACTCCACCTTAAATATATATGTATTTTAACAGAGGTTTTAGGTTTTAACAGAGTCTTATTGTCAAGAGTCTTATAGTCACATCCTTAATAAACTATTTATACTAAGGCTATTTCTTATTTGGGAATCTTTTGCCATCTTGAAAATAAAAGTGGCTGGGCACGGTGGCTCACTCCTGTAATCCCAGCACTTTGGGAGGCTGAGGCGGGTGGATCACGAGGTCAAGAGATTGAGACCATCCTGAACAACTTGGTGAAACCCCGTCTCTACTAAAAACACAAAAATTAGCTGGGCATGGTGGCGCATGCCTGTAATCCCAGCTGCGTGGGCGGCTGAGGTAGGAGAATCACTTGAACCCTGGTTGCAGTGAGCCGAGATTGTGCCATTGCACTCCAGCCTGGGCGACAGAGCCGACTCCGTCTCAAAAAAAAAAAAAAAAAGAAGAAGGAGGAGAAAAAGCAATATAAATCTTTATTTTCCAACTCAGCAAGTACTGGTTTCTTTATATTTTCTTTACATTCTTCTTACAAATGGAACAATTCTCTTTTTGGTTTACTTCTCTCTTCCCATACTTTATCATCCACAGTCAAAAGGAGCCAATTGACATTTCCAACTTCCTGTTTGGAAATTTCTTTAGCTATATCCAAAGTTAATTAAATATATGTTTTATCTTTCAATTAACCTCCAATTGTTAATAGCCTTGCCGATCGTTTTCACACTTTCTCAAGGCTCAGCATTTAATTTCCTCCCTGTGTTTCTGCCCCCACCAGAAGTATGAAAGATAGCCACTTTCACAACCTCTGACTGTTTGCACCCAAATGTCATGCCACATGTTTGGGGCTTTTAAAACATTTGGGGGCTCTATAACCCATTTTCTATTGCTATGTGATAACCACATCGGAAACTTAGTGTCTTAGAGCCAAGCTATTTTATATTTTACTCATGGCGAACTGTCCTCCTGCTCATCTCACCTTCCTTCAGTCCTAGGGTTGCATCATCCAAATTCTCATTGGAGCTGGGGAGTCTGTGGTGGCCTCATTCACATATGTGACAGTGGGTGCTGGCTGTTAGTTGGGGTATATGGTGGCAATATCCAGTCATGATAATGGCGCAAGTTTTGAGCCTCTTAATGCCTGGACTTTGGAATTGCATAATTTTATAGTTTTTAATTTGTCAAAAAGCAGTCAGAAAAGCAGTCCACATTCAAGTCGTGGAGAAACCAATGCCCCTTCTTGAAAGGAGAAGTAGTAGAGAATTTCTGACCATTTTAAAACTACCTACATCCCTTGTACATTAGCTGATTTTGCTCTCCAATCTCAACTTCCTGTATCCAAATGGTGTGGTTCAAAATCAGGATGTGTTTACTAATAATTTTCTCTCAAGAGCTCTCAGTCTGTTTTATAACAACTTATTTTTGTCTTTACCATTGCTTTTCTGCTCAAAGTTTCTTATCAAAGCCAGGTGCAGTGCCGCATGCTTGTCCCAGCTAGTTGATAGGCTCACGCAGAGAACCACTTGAGCCCAAAAGCTTGAGTTCTGCCTGAGCAACTTAGAAAGACCTCCCATTTCTAAAAGTAAAAATAGATTTAAAAAATTATTTTTTAATAATTGTTTTATACAGATTTTCTTTACTCTCCCAGAATAAACAGACTTAAAATATTTAATTCATGTTTTCATTTCATTTTCTTTTTTTAAAATTTTATTTTAAGTTTTGGGTTACATGTGCAGAACATGCAGGTTTGTTACATAGGTATACATGTGCCATGGTGGTTTGCTGCACCTATCAACCTGTCATCTAGGTTTTAAGCCCTGCATGCATTAGGTATTTCTCCTAATGCTCTCCCACCTCTTGCACCCCACCCTCTGACAGGCCCCAGTGTGTGATGTCCCCTCCCTATGTCCATGTGTTCTCATTGTTCAATTCCCACCTATAAGTGAGAACATACGGTGTTTGGTTTTCTGTTACTGTGTTAGTTTGCTGAGAATGATGGCTTCCTTCTTCATCCATGTCCCTGCAAAGGATGGGTTGGTTCCAAGTCTTTGCTACTTGGGTTGGTTCCAAGTATTTGCTACTGTAAATAATGCTGCAATAAACATACGTGTGCATGTGTCTTTATAGTAGAATGATTTATAATCCTTTGGCTATATACCCAGTAATGAGATTGCTGGGTCAAATGGTATTTCTGGTTCTAGATCCTTTTTCTATATTTAACATGATAAAATCAATTTGAAATAACTTGTGTTGATTATCTTTGGTACTTTAATGCCATTTCCTGAACATCCTACCCATATATAAATCACAACAAGATCCTGTTTCCAGGCTTTTCTCTATCTTCTCTTCATTTGACCCACATTATTGTACTAGACATCCTAATCCACCACTACTTTAATTATTCCTCTCTTAATCAAAATCCTAGAGCAGTTCTTGATCATGCAGCTAGCCATTCTGAGTATTTCCAGAATTCTGAAGACTTTTAATGATGTAATACTAATATGGTTTGGCTGTGTCCCAACTCAAATCTCATCTTGAATTATAACTCCCATAATTCCCACCTGTTGTGGGAGGGACCCAGAGGAATCATGGGAGTGATTTCCCCCATACTGTTCTCATGGTAGTGAATAAGCCTCATGAGATCTGACGGTTTTATAAGGGGTTTCCCCTTTCACTTGCTTCTCATTCTGTCTCGCCTGCTGCCATGTAAGATGTGGCTTTGCTCCTCCTCGCCTTCCACCATGATTGTGAGGCCTGTGAGTCAGCCCCAGTCATGTGGACCTGTGAGTTAATTAAACCTCTTTCCTGTATAAATTATCCAGTCTTGGGTATGTCTTTATTAGCAGCATGAAAACAGACTAATACACCTTACTTATCCAATTTTACTATTATTATATATTTATTTCCCCATTTTATTATCTCATATGTTTATACATGGCATGTTCATTTTTGACTCTTTGCTATATTTGTTTTTCTTTAATACTAAACATGAAATTATTTTTTCAATTGTTTGCATATATGAATATAGTGTCAATGCCCAATTTAATTGGAGTCTGCTCTTCTAAGATTTCCATAACTACTTGAACTAAAACAGACATCTACTTTTCTTAAAGTCCCAGTTTACTCATATTTACAAGCATACAGGTTAATATCTACGCCTTTACACTTTCACGGTCTTTTTTTTTTTAATTCCCCAAATATGTACTGATTTACTTTTATACAACAGGCACTAAGACATGTATCTGGGATACGAAGGTGGGCACAAAGACCCCAAAATGGACAAGGCCCTTTTGTGTCTAATAGTTTCATGGAGTGGGAATATATTAATAACATAATAACTTCAACATATATGTGAGCACAGCAGGATAGTTGCTGCTACAAAGAGTGTGCAGTGCTATAAAAACACAGATAAATGTGGAGCTGTCCTTACCTTTGAGTTAGAGATGGTTCTTGGAGGAAGTGTTGGTAAAGTTGATATATGTAGGTTTAGTTGCAGTTAAAAAGTAACTAAGTGAAGAGGAAACAGAAAGAGATACTCAGTAATGGAGAGAACGGTGTGAAATTCTGTGTAGTCAAAAGAAAACAATAAAGTTGAGATGATCAATGTGACTTGAAAACACTAAGAGCGGTGTAATCATCTGAGTGGAGGCTGGAGTGGGAGACGTGAAGACACCCACCCAACAGAGTCATTTAGAGCATGTTAAGTCATTAACATGTTAAGTCATTTAGAGCATTCTTTCTAATAGCAATGGGAAGATACTGGATGATTTAAGTAGATAAATAATTTGGTTTGATTTATATTCTGAACGATTACTAAAGCTGTGGTTTAGGAGGCTGACTGATGAGAGGCTGTCAAGACGAACGGAAGAATCCTTAAAGAAAGCACAATGATAATGCTGAAATACATGATAAAAGTTATCTTTACATTTTGTGAAAAACTCATGAGTAAGTGTATTTAGTTGCCTAAGTAATGGTGGGTAGGAATGATAACCAAGGTGACGATGGCATGCTAAGTGTTCAATAGCAGGAAGGACAGTGTCTGTGTTTTGTCAGGAAATAAGCAAGAAAAGGTAGGTATCAAAAGAAGAAATCTTGCTGTAACTCAGTAAAGAAAGTTCCCATCTAAAGGCTTAGCTTTTTGTTTCTTTTATTTTTTAATCAACCACTTTATTTAAGTAAGAATGACATGTTAAATATGTGTATCTTTTATTTCTTGAATAGAAAATGTATCATATCCCTCTGTTGCCCCCAACTCTCATCATGTAGTAATCACCTCCAGTTGAGTCATAGCTTCAGCAGAATTATGTGTGGTCTTGGGCTTAATTCACATTGACAATGTCTCCAATGTGCACTCTTCACTTTCTGCTTGGACTTTTCTGACAGCTACAGGTATCTCCTGGAGCCTGCTGGACAAGAACATTGAGTACTCTTGAAATGCAGGGTAGTTAACAATTCCCAGAGAAACCCTTAGTCAATAAAGATTGAGAAACAGAGTAGATATTCAATCCTACGATGGACAGTTCTGAGAAGGTTGTAGGTAGGGTCAAGTCCCAGTTTTCCACAGTGATGAACTTCATAATGTACTCCTATATTGTTTTTTTCTTATATTTCTGTTCATTTTTTGGTCCTTCGCAAATGAACTACACCCATACATATCCTTGTCTTGAACTTTGCTTCAGGGAGACCCAAGTGAAGATACGAAGCTGGTTCTTTTTGGTAAAATGAGAAGAGTTGTTGTGGTCAGAGGTTTGAGATGATTGATTTGGAGAGAGAAAACTGAGTTGTACAGAAAAACATCATAGAGACAACTGGTAAGATTTTTTTTTTTCTGAAATACATGCATGCCCATATTTTCACCCCAATTAGGTTATCTCTCTAATAGCAAACATGTGCTTAATAACTCCTGTGTTTTTCTTATAGCAGGTTTCTGAGTGTGTGAAAAATACTAATAGATAATTGTTGATTTTACAATAAAATTGATTCATTATGAATTGCTGTTTTTTGTACTGGCTATACAATTGCTTATGTATCAGTATCATATTTTCATTAAGGAAATGATCTATATGAAGATGTAAGCGGCTTACCCAAAAAGATTTTTTTTGAATATAGGATAATAGATTTAAATTATTGCAATTTGTGGCTATGATAATTACCCTTCAAAATCTGAAACATGTAATTGTTATACATTAAAAATATTAAATAATTTTTATTTTTTCTCTCATAAAGGAATTGATTAGTAATATTGTAAGTCGATATGGACAGAACAATAAGGTATTAATCCAATAAATCACCCATTAAAAACACTTAGTAGAATTATTTTCGCACGCTCAGATAGTGATCAGTTTTGGATTACATCCAAAATATTGTGAACAACACGTTTTTAGTGGTTTCAAATGTAAACATAAGAACAATTTTCTCAATGGTGGTGTGAGGAACTTCTTAAATCCTCTCTCCAGGGAACAACCTTAACTGGCAAAAATTGTTTTAAAAAATCAACCATTTAAAATGTTTGTAAATTGTCCTAAGGGCATAGAGCAAGTGCAGAAACATTTACTCAGGTAAATCTACTACATCTAAGTAAGAATCACTGAAGGTCTATGGTGTTCCCTTCCTCCCCATCCAGCAGAGGTTGACAAAACTCTACTCTGAGTGGGTGTGGCCAAGAACGTGGAGCTCCCTCTTTTCAAAGCTCTCCATTGAGAACCATGGCATCTTTCTGGAAGGTGCAGGTGGCTAACATTTCTCATCCATCTCCACCCCCAGCTCCATGTTGTAGAGGCTAAATTCCAGGTGAGGAAAACCCAGAAGTCCAGGGACACACGTTTCTTTACCCAGTTGACATCTGTGCGACTAGCCCCGGCTCTCTCATAGGGTGCCTGTTGCAATGCAGGAGAGAGAAACCAAGGAATCTGGAGGCTATTCCCTGAGAGAAGCAGGTCACCCTTCCCATCTCAACTCTGGAACAGTGGAACTCTACTGATGCCTGGTGCAACATCGGTGAACCTGGAAATACTATTCTAAGTGAAGGAATCAGTCACAAGAGATCACATATTATATGATTCCAATTAAATGAAATGTTCAGAATAAGCAAATACGTAGAGACAGAAAATAGATTAATGGTTTCTTTTGGATTTATAAAATTATTCTAAAATTAATTGTGGTGATGGTTACGACTCCATAAACATTAAAAAAGCATAAAATTATATGTATTAAATGGATGAAGGGTATAATATGGTAGGTGAATTACATCACAAATTTGCTGTAAAAATGTGAATAACATAGCACATATTTATTTGCAACATTTAATGTAATAGTTAAGCATGCAATTATCTCTGAGTGATTTTCTATTTCTTGCAACATATAGACAAAAATAGGAAATTTAAAAATTTATACATAAGAGATTAACATAGATATGAATTTACTGATGATTTAGCCTTTTTTTAAGATAAGCTATGAGTCTATGAATATATTTACAGTACATTTGGGTGCACCTGAGCATTCCCCAAAGTAGAAATCAACTAATTAGCTTGGCCTTCTATTGTATTTCTTAGCACCATAATATGTTCATACTTGAGACTATCTCAATGCCTTTCCTGAGTGCTCAAGTCTCTGATTATTTGTACAATGCCATTCTCTTTTTTATCAGAAAAAAACACACCCTCACACAATTATTGTACAATGTTAGAGCTCGGAATTTGCAAATGTGGAGTTGCTTCTATATTGTATATATTTTAATTGCAATTTAATTGAAATGTCAAGACACCAGTAGAAAAAAATGCATTTTTTTGAAATTTTATTTGTCCTTGCTAAGCAATATTCGTATATTACCTGGAATTCTTCCAGTACTCTATTAAGACTCTTCTGTAACCTGGGTCCTAGGTTGTTAGGGGGTTAGAGACAGACACAGAGGCCTTCCAAGTAATGGCTAAGACATTGACACAAGGTCCTGAGATGTTCCAAGGGGGAGAAATGTTTTGTCTCCATTTATTCCCTCCTGTAGACAAAACCTGAGTACCAATCCTCATTTTCTTTTTTCTTTTTTTTCCCTTATGCGTGTGTCTTTTTAAAAATTATTATTATACTTCAAGTTCTAGGGTACATGTGCACAACGGAGGGTTGTCACATATGTATACATGTGCCATGTTGGTGTGCTGCACCCATTAACTCATCATTATATTAGCCATAAAAAAGGATGAGTTCGTGTTCTTTTTAGGGACATGGATGGAGCTGGAAACCATCGTTCTCAGCAAACTATCGCAGGCACAGAAAACCAAATGCCGCAGGTCTTCACTCATAGGTGTGAATTGAACAATGAGAACACCTGGACACAGGAAGGGGAACATCACGGCAATCATCATTTTCTTACATTTCTTCAGGATGCTTCATTGATGCCAACTGATCATAAGTACCTTCCTTCAGGTGAAGAAATTTAGTTGAAGAGAGAAATTCCACTGCTTTCTGCAATAGAAAAATATTCAAAACAAATGAGCCTTTTTTGAAAAAGGGGAACTCATCAAAGACATTTTGTGTATCTTGTTTCTTCTCTTCGTTTGTGGCAATGTATACGTTTTACCTTCTACTTTTTACATGTGGTTCAACAGCCATAGTTTGTTATCATGTTGGACGTCAAAGAAAAATCAAAGAACAAAGATTACATGGAAATATCACAACATGGAGCTTTCTGGATCCATTAAGACCCACTACTGAATACAGGTCGAAATCCCTGCTGTAGCATTTTTCAGATTAGCTTTTCCAAAGTGTAGTTCTCTGAACATTAGTTCTTTAAAAGTGTGCGTACATCTATATGAGAATAAAAACAACATAAAGAGCTTCTGTGTCCTAAATTTATGGACAATGCTTCACATTTTAGCTCCTTCTTGGAGACTTAAGATGAATATTAGTATTCTAAAGGCTGATATTTTAATAGAGTTCAACATTTAAAATATACAATCCCTTTATTCCCAAAAGAACAATATTTTTACTTGTTTGTTCCCCATACCAGATACTAAAAATCAGATTTTAAGATGAATTATTCAAAGGTTGATTTGCCAATAAAACCCATTTGTAATGAAGCATGTAACAATAAGGCACTTTGAGAACAACTTCAGATGACTATTTAAAAATGAAGACTTTGTTTATCATAGGTGTCAATTAAGCATGAGTGCTATTTTATTTGGGAGATAAAGATACAACACAGAAGAGTCAGAAAATGTCAATCTCTCACTAATTTCTAAAACATTATTATATGCCGATATGCATGAAGATCTGCCTTTACTGTTTCATGTGAAAAGTTTGAAGTTAATGAATGGGAAGGAACTGAAATTGGGATATGGTTAATTATGCAGTGTGAAAGCATTTAAAAATATATGATATTGAGTAGATACTGGCACTGACAACGTTTCTTAATTGTGATAATAGACATAGTCTTATTAAGTGACCCTATGGATCAGTGTTGGCATCGTTTAAGGTTTCAAATAATCAATATGAAATATGGATAGTTTGCAATGCTGAAGAAAACTAATAAGAACAACAGCCATTTCCTAAACGATCTCAGAGAACTCCAGTAATATAGTCTTTATGTAGTTTGATAACAGATATTGCAATGATCAGCATACTAAAAGAAAGTATGTAGTTGTAAAAGGGAAGACTTTGTACTATGCTTTAAAAATGGATTGAATCTTACTAGGTAGGTTATTATTTTACTAATTATGTTGAGTCAAAAAAATACTGTACAGGTTGCTTTTCATAGTTTTAGTTATAGACTTAAGGAAAGTGTTTTTAAAATAAAATGAGGGCCAAATTACTATTAAAGAACAAATTAGGAAATCTTGATTTTAAAAATTCCATCACCAGGACATGCAAAACAACACACTAAAATGTTTTCTGGGGAATGATCAGTTTACTTTTAATGAAATACTTGTAATATTTAGTCATCTATATGGTAGTTAATGTGTTCTCAAAGCTGCTGGTTTCATTTTGCACTTTTAGTCTGTAGCTGAGAAAACACAGATCTTAGGTTTCTATAAGGAAGTTAAAATGCTTTAGAGAATTTTGAGGCTATTTTCCAGATGACCGTGAAAACAGAAAGCATTCGTTAAACCAGTGAAATGATGCTCCTTATCTTCCCTTGTCTTCAATTTTATTTTCTTTTTTGTGTTGTTTTTGTCTATTTAATATCTATAATGTCACCCTTATTTCCTTTATTGATAATTATAGACTCATGTTAAAAATGACACTGTGCAGTCAGGGAATTGGAGAAATACAGTATGTAATCAGCGGAACAGAAACAGCATTCTAGCCCGAGGACTATTACCGTTTCCTCCAATGATTTATGTGAGACTCCCCGTATCTCAAATTGACTATAAAATAGTGAGAATGGAATTCATACTTGTTGAAATATTGATGCCTATATTACGGGTATATAATAAGAAAAAAGTTTTCTTTCTTTCTTTTTTAGCACAGCACTATATGAGTACTCTTGTACTTCCCTGTGTTATTATCAAAATGCCATTTTGGTAAGTTTTAAATTGTGTCCGTTGCCTCTACCACTGGATTATATCCACTAGATGTGTGGTATGAATTTATCACGTATTAATATGACCTGTTAAACTAATTTACTCTAAAATTCCATCCTTTCTACTTGAGAGGATTAAATATTTGAATATTAGAGAAAAATTTCTTTGTATTTTGTTCTTTGATAGTTTGCCGTTAAACTTCTTTCAATAGCCATATCTTTAATAGTGATTTAACATGTGCTATGAGAGAAATTGTATACTGAATATAATTTTTATCAAATTCTGTATAAATTGTGTTCTTAGAAATGCCATCATGCTACTCAAATATTTTAATATTTAAAGAATATTCAATTTATTTATTCCTTATAAAGCTGTATCAGAGTAAAATTCCAGTTACATCTTATTTGGAAAAGCATTTTCTCAGTGTTTAATGTGTAACCCTTCTTCAGCCCGAAATAATGGTATATACCATGCACAACTCAGTGTCAGGTGTTTGAAATGAACATAATTTTTAATTGTCTACTATTTGATATATACTTATAACAGTGTACATATATACCTATTAGAAAACAGACAATAAACTTGTGTTTTAAGAGATACAAATATGCTGATGACAGTTCTTTGAAAAGTTTATCCTTTACTAACTTATTTTTCCTAAAAAAAAAAAAAAATACAAGTTCAAACCAACTCAAGGAAAACATTCTTAGTTGAAACATGTTGCAACCGTCAGGGGAAAATAAAAAGAATAGAATAGTTAATTGAGAGATTTTAATGTCACTATCTTTTAAAATAATAACAGAACATTCTATTGTAACATCTGATATTGTTCAGCTTAGAGATTCTCTCAACTAATAAGTATGTAATTCTGTGAGCTTTATCTGGCTCCAGTTAGCATATAATTCAGCTTTTATGACTTCATATTTGTGACCTTTGCACTGATTTTAAATCACTCCTCAGGAACATTAGATTGTTTCTTTGTGGTGTTTTGGGATCTATCACTTCTAAGCAGCAAATATTTTCATGCTCAAATTATCACTTTTGTTTTGCATAACACCTAGTTCTCTTTGCCTTCAAATTTCTCATATTTCCTGAATTTCCTTTCTATGTATGTCTGTCTTAAGTGAGTTTATGGATGAGAAAAGATCAAGCAAGAAATAAAAAATAATTCAGAGTTAAACAAAATGTCATGAAGTATTAGGAGTGATAAAGACATATTGGTTAAAAATTTTCAGAAAAACTGGCCGGGCGCAGTGGCTCAAGCCTGTAATCCCAGCACTTTGGGAGGCCGAGACGGGCGGATCACGAGGTCAGGAGATCGAGACCATCCTGGCTAACTCGGTGAAACCCCGTCTCTACTAAAAAATACAAAAAACTAGCCGGGCGAGGTGGTGGGCGCCTGTAGTCCCAGCTACTCGGGAGGCTGAGGCAGGAGAATGGTCTAAACCCGGGAGGCGGAGCTTGCAGTGAGCTGAGATCCGGCCACTGCACCCCAGCCTGGGCGACAGAGCAAGACTCCATCTCAAAAAAAAAAAAAAAAAAAAAAAAAAAATTTCAGAAAAACAAACCAAGTTGCAAATTGATAAATAATAATAAAAATATTTTGAGTACCAGAAGGCAATGGAAAAATGCCTTTGAAATTTTTACTGAGGTTAATTCTAACCTAGATTTCTAGACTGTCAAATCTCAGTAAAATATAATGGTCAAATAAAAAGATAGTTTTAGACACACAAAACACAGGAAATTTATCTCTCATATGTCTTAGGATATTAATGGAGGATTTCCATCACCAAAACAAGGAAGAACTCTTAGGAAAATAAATACATGGAAAATGGGATCCACCTTTGGAAAGCATTAATACCAGTCAGTCTGAGAATAGTCAGACAAAAATCTCTATTAGAACTGTAGGAAGTAAGGTAGCAAATAATGCTATGCGCTTGAACATTTGGAATAAAAAATTTAAAGAATACTAAACCACAAAAACAAAACAAAACAAAACAGAACAAAAACCACAGTGTTTGGCTAGTTGGAGCATTAACTTCATATAAATTTATATATTCAAATATGATTAAGCTATTAAATCCTGAGTTTAACTCCTAAGTTATATAAGAAAATATAAACATAATAAACTATTTTGAACTACAGCAAACCATATTTAGTCAAAATTAGGTAAATATTTATCAATGACTTATCCATGAATTTATATACTTACACTGGGAAGATGTAAAGAAGGGTTTTTAGCTTTAAATCTTCTGATAATACTTGACATTTGAAGAGTTCCACATTTTTTAAGGCAAAAAAAGTCCTCATTTTTTTATATCTCAAAAACTGTACCACCTAAATCTTTGTATCATTCACACAGCAGTTTTCCAACCCTTGTAATCAGCCCTATTCCCAAAAGAATTCATTTTCTTTTCTGATCTTATTTTAATTTCAATTAAAAAATTAACTTAACCCTTAAAATATTTGAAACCTATTTGCATTTTGATTAATCTTTAGGCAAATGAAGGCTATATACAATTCATTTAAGATTTTTGATTGGGGAGTAGTTAACAGCTTCATATTATAATTGAAAGATTGTGTTTAAATATAAAAAGCATTCTAGATATTTTAATCTTTTATTTTTTCCTAATAAAACTTTTTGGAAATTAATTTAAACTAGAAATAGTTTTACATATGTGAAAACAAGCCAATAATCAACAAACTAAAATTAATTTTAATACATTTACAAAAGCATGGCATTCAACTTATTTTATATGTTTTATAGATATTTTATTGCATAAATATGTTTTGCTGGAATTTTATTAAAATAAACATGTGTGCAAAACATTTAAAAATTGTATAGAAAATCGATCAGACATACATAAAATCTCTATTGCAGCAATATACTTTATAGTTATTAGTGATATTTCTAAAAATACAATAAAGTTTTATTCATTTAGCATTAATCAGCACTTAGAAGGGATATAAAAGGAATATTTCAGAAGATTTTTTTTTCTTGAAAATATGAAAAGTTGCCTATTTTGGATTTTTTTTCTCAAATAAGCTGCATAGGTTCTCTCGATACAGAAAAAATGCTGAACATAATTTATGATCTTTTGATGATGAAAAGTATTGTACAATATAATACAATCAAGCCACAAGAATTGAAGCCTATAGAACATTATAGTTCAATAAGCTTGGAAAATTTACTATGTTCTTAATCACTTTATCCATATTAATGGTTTTTATGTCTTTTTCCTCTTCATCAGTGTGTCAGTCATAGCTTCTATTTGTTGTCACTGTCCCTGATTCTATTAGAATTCTACTCTGCCTTCTAAGTTGTTGGTTATTTCCTAATGTGGTAAAAAGACAAACAAGCAAACAAACAAGGTGACCAAATTTTCTTTTTAAGAATTAAACGCAAAACAAGTATAGATAATATTTTAGTGATGGCTTAAGTCTTCTTCCATGTGTAATTGGCATAAGTTATAGCTCTCTAAGTGAATTATATTTAATAACAGTTTTATGATCAATTTCACTTGTTTAATTTTCCTTTTTTGCCATTAGTGGTTAAACTTGTTGAATAAATGACCTTTGAAGACATTAAAAATTTGAATACCCGGAGCAAAAAATAAGAATAACTATAGACCTGTTATATTTTAACATTAAGGAAAAGATCTATCATGGCCAAAGACACGGCTATCTCTTCAGTCACTTTCATGGCGGGATGTAATTGAAAGCGTTTTTTGGTAAACATACTTGGTGGCTGCCCACCTAGTACTCTTATGTTAACACAGCTCTGACGTTCTTCGAGTATATCTACTGAACCAGAATTTCCCAACCCTAACTCTGTGTTGGATTCATGTGTGAAACGCTAACACCATAGGAATGCCTCTTCCTTTTCCACAAAAAATTTTGGTTTCATTAATTCAGAGAAAATCCAAGGTACTGGTAATTTTTATTATTATTATTATTTATTTTTAGATGGAGTCTCGCTCTGTTGCCCATTGTCTCGCACTGGAGTGCAGTGGCACAGTCTCAGCTCACTAAAACCTCTGTTTCCCATGTTTTCATGGGAAACATGGGAAATTAACCTCATAGCCATATCTTTAATAGTGATTTAACATGTGCTATGAGAGAAATTGTATACTGAATATAATTTTTATTAAATTCTGTATAAACTGTGTTCTTAGAAATGCCATCGTGCTACTCAAATATTTTAATATTTAAAGAATATTCAATTTATTTATTCCTTATAAAGCTATATCAGAGTAAAATTCCAGTTACTTCTTATTTGGAAAAGCATTTTCTCAGTGATTATCATGTAGCCCTTCTTCAACCTGAAATAATGTATATTCCTACAGTTTTCTCTAATAGAGATTTTTGTCTGACTATTCTCAGACTGACTGGTATCAATGCTTTCCAAAGGTGGATCCCATTTTTCATGAACTGCTTTTCCTAAAATTTCTTCCTTGTTTTGGTGATAGAAATCCTCCATTAATATCTTAAGATATATGAGAGATAAATTTCCTGTGTTTTGTGTGTCTAAAACTATCTTTTTATTTGGCCATTATATTTTACTAAGATTTGACAGTCTAGAAATCTAGGTTAGAATTAACCTCAGTAATTAGGTAGAAGTAACCTCACCCATGAGGCTCCTGTCTCAATCTCCATAGTAGCTGGGATTATAGGCACGTGCCACCACACCTAGCTAATTTTTGTATTTATAGTAGAGAGGGGTTTTACCATGTTGGCCAGGCTGGTCTTGAACTCCTGACCTCAAGTGATCCACCTGCCTCCACCTCCCAAAGTTCTGGGAATTACAGGCGTGAACCACTGCACCCAGCAGGTATTGGTATCTTTTAAAAGCTCCCCAGAGGTTGAATGGTTCAGAAAAATCTGCAGATGAATATCTGATTCATAGCCCAATCTGCTGTCAGTGAAATGCTGATTGCTCAAGCCAAGGCTATCTATTTGAGGTCAACTCAGTAACAAGATCTTTGTCAAGGCTCCAAAGACTGTGACACTAAAAGTTTACCCAAGCATACTAATTAAGCTTATCATAAATGGTGCCACTTTATAGGACATCGTTAGAAACAGGGCATCAACAACCTTTGAAGGAGAGCAGCTATACTTGGTTCAATACAGAAAAACACGTATTTAATTTTGCCATTGCTGTAAGCTGATTTTTCAACTTATAGTCATCACCCGTTCCTAATTTTCTGGGTTCTATCATTTGGGCAGGCGTGTTTCTCTCCTTGTGTTTGTGGTCTTCCTTACTGAGATAGGATACAATAGAATCTGTTCAGCAGCATTAGGTACACAGCAAGAATGTGCCAAGAACCTGGCCAACCTCGACCCTTCCACTCAGGCACCGAATAACCTTTGAACTATTCTCGTTCATCTCCAAGATCGAGGCCATATATCCAAGAAAAAGGCTTAAAATTTTCCTCGTAGGTTCAGTCTGTTATGGAAACAGAAGAGCTTCCATTTCTCTCCATTTTATCAAGAGCCTCCAAAACAGGTCTCCCTTTTGTTTGACCACCAGTAGACTCTTTTGAGGAACATTGGCAACCGTACGATAACACGCCTTCCTCATAAGCAAAGAAGGGGACATTTGTACATCCCTAAATAGTGATTTTTTCTGAAATATTTGTTATCAGTAACTTAACAAGGGTATTTCACATTTTGTTACAGGTCCAAGTCACCAATTTTGTGTCACAGTACCTCTGGATGTGCATGAGGTCATCATACCATCAGCAGATTCAGAAGCACACCCATGTTTGTACCCACTTCATAGTGTTGTTGCAAGGATTATATAAAAAATGCTTAGAAAGTGCCTGGAACATTGTAAGCTCCATATACATATGTCCTATGATTTTTCTAGTATTATTGTTAATAAGAGGGTCCGTTTGCCTATATGGTGTTTTCTGCATGCTCTGATGACAGCTATACTAATACTGTTGGAATTCTGCAATGACCCAGTCAGGAATCTTGACTACCAGGATAATTTCAGATTTGTTTTGCTCCAGGGCTGGACGATTTTTGCTTCTGGTTCCTGTGATTAATGGAAACCCTATCTTACTTCTTCCTGCTCCACTGCCTTCTTCATTTTCAGTAATTGAAAAAAGTGAAAACAAAGTCCAGTTCTATCAGAATGAACTTGGAGTGGAGTGTCATTCAGCATTGCCTCTGCATATACCTGTTTTAATAGCCCATGTACATGCTTCTTAAATTTAAATATCTCCTTACCAGCACACTCTATACCAACTTTTCCAGGTTAGGTATAAATTCAATTCCTGAAAGAGATTTACAAGACTGAATTGTAAACCTTTATGATTTAAAAAAAAAATTCCTAAAGGCTTGTATAAATGTCTCAGATACGTAGTCACAGTGACGTGTCATTCATCTAGCATGAATGTAAGATGTGAAAGGTGCCAATTAGCCATTTCTTCAGGTTTTAATCTCAACATCAAAGCCATATGATTATTGAAGCCTCTTGGCATTGTGTCTTCACTGATACTTAAATGCATGTGAGTCTGGTATCAAATTTCTGGAAAGCATCATTTGTTTCTGATAACTAATTGTTTCAGTTTCGGGAAGGCACAAAACTTTCCCACAGTCTGACTCAATGTTATGGGCTATGTCTTATGACATGTAGTCATATTAAGTTGCATGGAATTACATTAACCACAATGTCTTTTCTCTACAAAGAGAGGTTAAGTTTATTTCTGAAAAACAGAGACTGGGATAGAAGGCTTCAAAATCACTTTCTACTCCAATCCTTTCTTAATGTTCTAGAAATACCTAATAAATTAATGTTGCAAATTTCACTAAGACTGCAATGGTATTTGGCAATGTCTATAAATTACTCTAAAATTTCTTGTGTTTTAAATAAATTTTTGAAGAATTTACATACACACACTTTATTTATTTATTTATTTTATTTTTATATTTTATTATTATTATACCTTAAGTTCTAGGGTACATGTGCACAACGTGCAGGTTTGTTACATATGTATACTTGTGCCATGTTGGTGTGCTGCACCCATCAACTCGTCAGCACCCATCAACTCGTCATTTACATCAGGTATAACTCCCAATGCCATCCCTCCCCCTCCCCCCTCCTCGTAATAGGCCCCGGTGTATGATGTTCCCCTTCCCGAGTCCAGGTGATCTCATTGTTCAATTCCCACCTATGAGTGAGAACATGCGGTGTTTGGTTTTCTGTTCTTGCGATAGTTTGCTGAGAATGATGGTTTCCAGCTGCATCCATGTCCCTACAAAGGACACAATCTCATCCCTTTTTATGGCTGCATACTATTCCATGGATACACACATTTTAAAGCTAAATCTGAGCACGTTTCTTGAGACATGCATTGTGAACTGCTTTATTACAGTGAAATAAACTGTTTGCCAAGCAATAAACTCTGGAAGCAAGTGTCTAGAACTTGCTTCTTTGCATTTATTGATACATAATAATTGTACATATTTATTGGTTACATGTGACATTTTCATATATGCATACAATATGTAATGATCAAATCAGGATAATTAGGATATCTATCACCTCAAAGCTTTGTCATTTTTTAATGTTGAGAGCATTACAAATCCTCTCCTCTAGCAGATTTGAAATACAGAACAAGTTGTTATTAACTGTAGCCACCTTGTTACTAAAATTTATTTCTTCTATCTAATTGTATTTTTGTACTCATTAGCCATCCTCTCTTCATCTTTCCTTCACCTCCACTCTTCCCAACCTTTGATAACCACCATTCTACTCTCTATTTCCATGAGGTTAATTTTTTTTAGCTCCCAAGTATGAGCGAAAACGTGATATTTTTCTTTCTGTGCCTGGCTTATTTCACTTAACGTTATGACCTCCAGTTCTATTTATGTTGTTGCAAGTGACAGAATTTTATTCTTTTTTACAGCCATGTAATATCCCATTGTGTATATGTATCATATTTTCTTTATTCTTCTGCTGATGGACATTTAGGTTGATTCCATATCTTGGCTATTATGAATAGTGCCTTTATAAACATGAGACTGTAGATATCTCTTTGATATACTGATGCACTTACTGTTAGGTATACACACAGCAGAGAGATTGCTGGATCAAATGGTATTTGTATTTTTAGGTTTTAAAGAAATCTCCATACTCTTTTCCATAATTGCTATACTAATTTACATTCCCTCCTCCAACAGTGTACATGAGTTCCTTTTACTCCACATCCTCACCAGCATTTGTTATGTTTTGGCTTTTTGATAATAGCCATTGTAACTGGGATGAGATGATATCTCCTTGTGGTTTTGATTTACATTTCTCTGATGATGAGTGACATTGAGCATTTTTTCATATACCTGTTGACTATTTGTACGTCTCCAGATTTTTGAAGGCTTCTTTGATATATTTTCAAACTCATTTTCAGTTGGGTCAACTGTATTCTCCAAATCATCAGATTTAAAGATTCTGTATATATTTTCTGCCATGCATTTTTTATTAATTTGAAATCTATCTAAAAAAACCTCAATGGCTCAAGTCCTAGGAGTTACAGTTAGTCAGTGTGCCAGGTACTTATCAAGGATTGTCCACAATCTAGGATCACTCCCCTCTCTTAATAAGAACAGTACGGATTTCCTCCTCAAAACTAACGTGTAAGTACTATCTCCTTATTTATTTTCTATAACAAATAATTTGATTCAGTACCCATTTTCCCAACTGAAAAATTCTCTATCTGGACGAGAGAGGAATTTTTTCCTCTTCCCAGGTAATCTGGGGCACAGATAATTTTTGCAGTGTGGAAATGCATTCCACAGGCTACATAGAAGAGCATTTTAAGTAAATTGGATTCTGGAACTTCAAATTCTATCCTCCTTTTTCATAAAACTTTTCAGCCTGAGATTGTGCCATACAAAGAGGTATAATGCTTGTTTCCTTTCCCTTCTACTCACTTTACAAAATAAATGAATGAATAAGTAAACAAAATAAAACAAACAAAAAAAAGGCTCTGGTGTAAAACAAAGAAACAGGTTTTTTGGTGTTGTTTTTGTTTGTTTGTTTGTTTGTTTGTCCAGAAAGAATACTTTAATTAAGGCAGCATTGTTTGTCTGTGCATAATATGATTTCAAGTTTCTAAAATGGCCTTAGAAAGAGCGTAATATGTTGGGATTTGAATAAATATTAGAGTAGGACAGCAGAGAAACTGGCAATGTTCATTTGGAAAACTTGTTCTTCCATTCACCAGCTATTGTCACAAAATTACTCACTCCTGAGAGAAACCCATGAAGGTGAAACAAAGTAGTTTCAGTAAGAAATATTGAAGATGGCAGCACACTATTTCATCTATTCAATATATCATGGGAAGTATCTGTCTTATCTATCTTATAACTGGAATTCAGAAATGAGATGGTTGTCATAGAAATTCATATTAATATGTTTATTTGAGTTGAGAAATGAAGTCAGACGTTCTGTGACAGAAGGAATTCTGATCTGCTGATTAGTTTGAAAATATTGACTGGCTTTGCCAATTAGGTTATATGACTGGCATTTCCAAATTGAATGAGGTAAATCTGTAGGTTCAGGTTTTGACAAACATATATAATAAAGAGTGTAACAAGATTAAAACATTTTATCTAAAACATTTATTGGCAGAGACATATGAAAATGAACAATATTTCAGTCTTCGCAAATCTTTCTGAGTATGTTGATTTATTCAAGGTGTGTCAAGGTGAAAGATTAACATTATAATTAAGAGGTATATTTGCTAAGTCTCAGCAAAGTTTTTGTTGTGGGTTATTAAAAATATTCTCTAGAAATCGACAAGTGAATGACTCTAATTACAGAGTAATGAATTCAGTTGCAGGTAGGAGAATGTATGCACAGATCGTGTCTAACATAATTTAAACTTGTCCATGCAACTGTCTATAGAAGGTTATTTAAAATATTTATCTCTCACTAAAAACTAATAATACATTGCATCTATTTAAACTGATGATGAATAGTTTCCAATCCCAACTTAAACACAGTGCAATTTTTCTTTTTTAGTACAAACTAGCAAAAATATTTGAAATAACACTGTTCTGGAAAACAGAGCCCGGATTGTTGTGGGGATGAGTGTGGAGCAGAAAACAGGTACGGGAAAATTACCCAAAATAATTCTCATTCTTTTATGATGAACCTATAGCAGAAAATAGATATAGTTATTTTATTAATTAGGTTATTCTGTTGCAATGTGGTACTTAGAAGCATTTTTTGAGTTTTTGATTATTTTGTGTTAGTTCTTATTTATTCACATAAAATAATTTCTGTCTCATTTACTTCTTTTTAGAATCAGCTAAAATCATGTTTTCTTAGCATGTATTCTACAGGGATTTTTTTTTAATTCATGAAACAAATAATCTTGATTCTTAATCGGTGTGAATTATCAAAACTAAATATGTCTACATGGTGAAATGCATAGCACATTTAATAAATGGACTAAACTTGAGAGAATACACCAAGCAAACCATTCTACAAATAAACTTACCGCATTTGCTGTCCTCCATCACTTGTTGATATCTTGGAGAGACCCCACTGATTTCTGCTCAATTTCAACCACAGGAGGATACACAGATTTAGGTATTTGAAGTAAAACAAAGCTTTATTGAATTTAATGGAAAATAATTGTAAGCTACATCATATGACAAGGGACAAATAGGAAAAATGCTTGTGAATCATACAGTGTCAAGAGCTAATCTTACTACAGAGAGAGCTTCTAGGCACTCAGAAGAAAATACTACCAATCCAACCGAAAAATTGGCAAATTTATTAACAGAGAGTTTAAATACATATATATATATATATATATATGGCCTTTAAACTATGAAGATGATGAATCTCAGTCTTAATTGCAAAAATGCAAATTAAAACAACTCTAAGATATAATTTCTCACTTATCAAAATGGCAAAAATCCAAGAGTTTAACATGTTCTGTTACAGAGCCTCTGGGGAAACAGATACTCCGATATGTTATTGTAGGGCAAAGTGGTACTATTCCTATGGAAAAACATTTGGCAATATCTATCAAAATAAAAATTGCATTTACCCTTTGACACAACAATCCCAGCTCTGGGAATCTAGCCTAACTCTGAGACTAGTTTTGTTGCAGCAATCAACAGGCTGGAGATCTCAGTGGTTTACAACAAGCACATTTATTTATTGCTTCTATTACACGAGGGCTGCAGGTCAGCTTTTGATTTGTCTGATGCCATCTTATTCCTAGACCAGGGCTGAAGTGGTACCTGCTACCTGGGACATGCTGTTTTTATGGCAGAAATCAGAAGCTAAAGGGGAACAACAAGGGCTTCTGCAAGTTTCTGCTTGGCATTAGGACACTGTTACTTCTGCCAATGTTCCATCAGACAAAGAAGTAATATGGCTAAGACCAAAGTTATCAGGGCAGTGATTTATATTCTGCCCACTGGGAAGCAATGCACAGTAACAGGGGGCAGTGCTTGAGTGTCTAATCCTACTAAAGGGAGGAAGAAAGGAATTGGAAACTATACCTGCCTGCCTATGGATGATGTGAAATATCTACAAGGTTGTTCATTGCAGCATTGTTAGCAATAATAAGAGCACTGATTTATAAACATTTGTAGAGAGGTATCAGACTGTCTCTCTCTCTCTCTCTCGCTCTCTCTCTCTCTCTCTCTCTCTCTATATATATATATATGGCCCTTAAACTATGAAGATGATGAATCTCAGTCTTCATTGCAAAACGGCAAATTAAAACAACACTAAGATATAATTTCTCACTTATCAAAATGGCAAAAATCCAAAAGCTTAACATGTTCTGAGACATATATATATGTGTGTGTGCATATATATAGATATGTATATATACACACATATGTGTATATATATACATACACACATATCTATATATATATGTATGCGTGTGTGTGTGTCCTTTCTCTTAGAAGAATACATGGCTGACAGTAATGCTCTCTGTGCTAAGAATTTCTATTTCCAGCAGCAGTTGTGCTTGAGTTATTTCAAGATGCAAAGTGATCCTTCCTGGACTACAGATCTTACATCATTTAAAACATGAAACTGTGCTTACAATGTATTCATTTAATAAATATTTATTGAAGGCTTGGTACAGTATAGGCTGATTTATGTTGAAGAAATATGCTAGATCAGGTATGTGCAACGGTTAGTATTAGGTGTCAACTTGACTGGATTGAAGGATGCCTAAATGGCTGGTAAAGTATGGTTGCTGAGTGTGTCTGTAAAGGTGTTGCCAGAGGAGACTGACATTTGCATCAGTGGTTTGGGAGAGGAATACTCACCCTCAATGCGGGTGGGCACCATCCAATCGACTGCCAGCACAGCAAAAATAAAGTAGGCAGAAGAAAGTGGAATCGTTTTGCTTGCTGGGTCTCCTGCCTTCCTTCTTTTTCCCCTGTTGATGTTTCTTCCTGCTCCTTCTGCCCTTGGACATCAGACCCCAGTTCTCCGGCCTTTGGACTGTGGGACTTACACCAGTGGCTTGCAGAGGGGCTCTCGGGCCTTCAGCAACAGGCTGATGAGACTTTCGGACTGGTTTTGAGACTTTCGGACTAGGACAGAGAGGCTACTGGCTTCTCTCTTCCCCAGCTTGTAGACCAGTCATGGCACTTTGCCTTGTGGTCATGTGAGCAAATTCTCCCTAATAAACTCCCTTTCATACATACATATATACTATTAGTTCTGTCCCTCTGGAGAAAATTGACTAATACAGTACATATAATAGATACAATTAACCCACAGAGATAAAAAAGTTATTGTCATTCAATCCCAGCTTCTTCTGATTCTTCCTTTGCCAATCTGCCCTAGCCTAGGTTATAGGCATGGAGATTTAAGAGCAATAAAGGATGGTTAGGTTTTTGACACCAGGAACGGGGCATTTGTGACAAGAAACTGTTTACAAGACAATAAATCAATCTGAAGAATTTCTCTGAGATTTTTGGGACTAATATTACTTCAGGAATATCTGTGGAAATTCCTATCACCAGAGAAAGGACAGCAAAAGCCTTCTAAAGCCTTTTTTTTTTTTTTTGAGAATTCCAGAGACGAGAAGACTCTGAAGGAATATTCTAACTTGGGAAAATGAGCAGAACATTTTTAAGGGCTTTAGAAGTAGAGAATCAAGCAAAATTTCCCTTATTTTAGACACAGTTGGCCAAGGATAGTTCTTAAAAGAGAGAGAAATTGCATGTGTAGATTAGAAGTCACTGTATGGGTATTTTGTGGAAGAAATAATTGGGGGCTAAAGTCATGTTACAGAGCAGTTATGAAGGAAAACTATTCCAGATCAGGACGTAAGAGAAACACAGTGAAAGGTTCGCATTCATTTGGTGTTTATCAACATTTATTAGTATGAAAATATTCATGTTCTCTTGATAATATTAACAATAGGATTCCAGAGGCCGGGCGCGGTGACTCACACCTGTAATCCCAGCGCTTTGGGAGGCCGAGGTGGGCAGATCACGAGGTCAGGAGATCGAGACCATCCTGGCGAACACGGTGAAACCCCGTCTCTACTAAAAATACAAAAAAAAAAAAAAAAAAAAAAAAAAAAAATTAGCCAGGTGTGGTAGCAGGCTCCTGTAGTCCCAGCTACTCGGGAGGCTGAGGCAGGAGAATGGCGTGAACCTGGGGTTCGGAGCTTGCAGTGAGCCGAGATCCTGCCACTGCACTCCAGCCTGGGCAAAAGAGCCAGACTCCGTCTCAAAAACAAACAAACAAACAACAACAAAAAAGAATAGGGTTCCAGGTGTCTGCTGGAAGCAAATTACTGAGCTTTATTGATTCAAGGCATTATTACCAAGAGATGGTTTTCCGTTTGTTTGTTTGTTTGTTTTTGAGACAGAATCTCTCTCTGTCACCGAAGCTGGAGTGCAGTGGTGCAATCTTGGCTCACTGCAACCTCAGCCTTCCCAGTTCAAGTGATTCTCCTGCTTCAGCCTCCTGAGGAACTGGGATTACAGGTGTGTGCCACCAAATCCAGCTAATAGTTTTGTATTTTTAGTAGAGACAGAGTTTCACTATGTTGGCCAGGCTGGTCTCAAACTCCTGACCTCAAGATTTTTTTTTCTATAGATTTTGGAGGAACAGGTGGTATTTGGTTACATGAGTAAGTTCTTTTAATGGTAATTTGTGAGATTTCCCATCTTTTTCTCTGAGTCCGCAGAGTTCACTGTATTATTCTTAGGTCTTTGCATCCTTACTGCTTAGATCCCATTTACGAGTGAGAACATATGATGTTTGGTTTTCCATTTCTGAGTTACTTTATTTAGAATAATAGTCGCCAATCCCATCCAGGTTGCAGTAAATGCCATTAATTCATTCCTTTTTATGGCTGAGTGGCATTCCATCTCATATATGTGTGTGTGTGTGTGAGAGTGTGTATATATATGTGTGTGTGTACATATATACACACATGTGTACACACACCCATATATATACACACATATATGTACACACACCCATATATATACACACTCACACAGCTAAGTAGCATTCCATCATAAATATACACATGCACACACACATGACTTTTCCTCTGTCATCATACACACACACGCGCGCACACACACACATACACATACATACACATGACTTTTCCTCTGTGTATATACTATGGTATATATACCACAGTTTCTTTATCCACTCATTGATTGATGGACATTTGGGCTGGTTCCATATTTTGCAATGCAAATTGTGCTGCTATAAACCTACATGTGCAAGTACCTTTTTCATGTAATAACTTATTTTCCTCTGGGTAGATACCTAGTAGTAAAATTACTGGAGTAAATGGTAGTTCTACTTCTAGTTCTTTAAAGAATCTCCACACTCTTTTCCCTAGTGGTTGTACTACTTTATATTCCCACCAGCAGTGTAGAAATATTTTGCAATTAAAGTTTCATTAGAGCATAGCTACAGTCATTCATTTACATATTATCTCTGGCTATCTTCACAATACTACAGCAGAGCTGACTAGTTGACATGTTATCTTATGGCATACAAAGCTGAAAATAGTTACCATCTAGCTCTTTGCAGACAGAGTTCGCAGGCTTCTGTTCTAGAGCGCAATAGGTTGGTGGTTCTATTAGTCAGCTCAGGCTGCCATACAAACTGCCAGAGACTGGGTGGTTCAAACAACAGAAATTTTCTCACAGTTTTGGAGGCCAACAGTCCAAGATCAAGGTGCTTTCAAGATTGGTTTCGGTAAGGCCTCTTTTCCTGACTTGGAGTTGGCCTCCTCTGTCTGTATCCTCACATGATATTTCCTCTGTGAATGCGGCCCTCTTGCTCTTCTTAGAAAGACACTGGTCCTATCAGATTTGGGCCTCAGCCTTATGATCTCATTTAACCTTAATTAAATGACTCTACCTCCAAATATGGTGACATCAGGCGTTAAGACTTGAACATATAAATTTTGGGGAAACAACATTCTGTCCGTAATGGTAGTTCTAGCCTCCATTCAGGAGGCACATGGGAGGATCATCTCTGTGAGTATGTCGCATGTTGGGACTGGGCTAAGGGTTTTCCAATCCCAAAGAGTTAAAATAATGTAATATTATAGACTCAAACAAAACTAAAAGAAGCAGGTTAACAGCATTTGACCTGTTCTCTCCATTTTTATGTTTTCCCTTTGGAGAACTCTTTCAGAATGATCCTTTGGAAATTCTCTTTTTGTTCATCTTGGTCTGATTCTCTTTTCAGGTTTCATAGTTTTTCCCTCATGATGTATCACTATGTTTCATGTTCCCTCTCTGTCTCTCCCTCTCCCCTCTGCCCATCTCTGCCTTAGTTGAACTATGCAATTTGTTCAACACCCGATATTCCAGACCACCACTAATTATACTCTCAGCAATGTCAACCTTCTTTTCAGTTAATCTATGGACATTTTATTTAAAATAGTCAAAAATTCTGTAAAGTCTTGTGTGTGTGTGTGTGTGCTTTATATATCTATACATATCTATACATTTTACACATCTATACATATCCCCGAATGTTGTAAGTTTTATTCAGACTTTTCCTTCAGTTCTAATTAAAAAGGCATCTCTTTGTCCTAGATATTTATCTTGATTTTCATCTGTTATGTTTCTGCTTTTCTGATGTGTGAGTTTCTCTTTGTTTACCTTTTTTCTTCCTGTGATCATTTTGGTAAAGCATGTTGATAAGATCCAGGTCATAAGGTGGTGAAAACACCATCGTTTCTTCTCTTGAGGGTTATCACTAATTTTGACATGTCAGTTTTCCCTACCATCTTCAGAAACAAAAAATAAAAATCTAGTCTTCCAGGGCAGTTCCTTATCTTAGTGTTCGTAGAATTGATGAGTCATGCTAGGGGCATCAGTATGTAGGTGACTGATAAAACTCTTTCCCAAAAGGGTTTGCAAGGTTCTCTACTAGACTCTGCAGGAGTTAAGAAACTAAATCTTCTGCCTTAAGCAGTGGTTCTATAATTTGTCTGCATGTTAAAATAACCCAGGTATCCTTTAAAATATCCAATGCTGAGGTCATACTCAAGGGTGATGAAATTAGAATTTCTAGACATGGAACCTAGACATGGGTACTTCTTATAGCTCCCTAATTGATTCTAATATGCAGCAAAGTATCGAGAATTCTGGTCAACGAGCTCCAGAATAAGCAGTCCCTCTCTTTCGCCACTGATAACCACCTTTGACCTCCCCCTACACCAATATCTATTCAACTAGTAGATGGCATCAGTTAAGGCTCTTATGTCCCTTCAGAGATAGATGGGGAGAAGGACTGCAAGGATGTTTAGTTTTTTCTTTCTTAGAATTTGACCTTCTGTGGATGTTCTGTCTGTCTCTCTCTGACTCTCTGTCTCTCAATTGCCTGTAAAAGATGACACACATAATCTCTTAATTTAGTTTTGATAAGCAACTCAGTTTCTCTCATGTAAGATAATATTCTTTGATTTGGTGTTTTCATTTTCTAAATACTTGGACAGCTTTCTTGCTCTCATGAGTTATTTTTCAAGTACACAAAAGTTGAAGAGGAAGCCCGGTGATTTATATTCTATATGCCAAAATGTTAGAATTATTTTTTAACTTCTGGTCTTGTATTTAATTTATACATATAAATAAAATGAAAATTTCTCAAAATAACAGTTTGACACATTCCTACCAATTTTCATATCTCATGATATACTTATTCACTCAGTTTGTCATGGAAGCACTTCAAGTGTTTTTCTTCATCCCTCTAATATTTTTTTTTTCAGATGAAGTCTCACTCTGCTGCCCAGGCTGGAGTGCAGTGGTACGATCTTGGCTCACTGCAACCTCCGCCTCCCAGGTTCAAGCAATTCTCCTGCCTCAGCCTCCTCAGAAGCTGGGATTACAGGTGCCCACTATGACCATTGGCTAATTTTTTTTTGTATTTTTAGTAGAGACGGGTTTCACTATATGTCGGTTAGGCTTGTCTTGAACTCTCATCCTCTGGTGATCCGCCCCGCCCGCCTCAGCCTCCCAAAGTGCTGCTTACAGTTGTGAGCCCCTGTGCCCGGCCCATCCCCCAAATTTTTAACACTGCTTATGTTTGAATCTTCTCTAACCCTTAATGAACCATTGCTAGACATACTTTAAGAGTCTGGGAACCTCATTGCTTAGTTGTTTTTTTTCTTTTTTCTTTTTATGAGACGGAATCTGGCTCTGTCGCCCAGGCTGGAGTGCAGTGGCGCTATCTCGGCTCACTGCAAGCTCCGCCTCCCGGGTTCACGCCATTCTCCTGCCTCAGCCTCCCAAGTAGCTGGGACTACAGGCACCCGCCTCCATGCCTGGCTAATTTTTTGTATTTTTAGTATAGATGGGGTTTCACCGTGTTAGCCAGGATGGTCTCGATCTCCTGACCTCGTGATCCGCCCGCCTCGGCCTCCCGCTTAGTTTTTAATTTAAGAAAATATTCAGCCTTTATATTATTATTTAACCTAAATTATTTAATCTCTTGAGGATACATCAAATGAGATATAACGAGCCATTCTCTTTTATTAAACAATGGTATTGCTTTAGAATTAAAACAATCAGTATGATAGATTTTCCATCGATGATTTGAAAAACATTAAAGTGACAACACATAGTTTCTTGTTTTATTTGCAACCTTCTACCCTTAGAGAAATCGACAACTCTTTGCTCCTATCAGATTTATAAGGTGAAAACTTGGTAACCATAACACAGTGAATTCATCTGTTTCCCAAGAACTGTCTACATTATGAGCACACACGGTATTCTGGAAGCCCAGCAGAGCATGTTCAAGCAGATTTCTTGCAACTCATATTGGAAAAGACAATTATCCCCAGGCAGCATAAGGGCTTACAGCAGGGGGCCAGCAAACTTAATGCTACTATACATATGTATTATTTGCTGTTTGCATATCAAAAGCAATTTCTTTGACACATATATTGCTTGTTTGTTAGTTGATTTGTTAAACTATGGAATAATTCAATAGACAAATGGCTAAATGATAGTAATTACACTTCTTTACTTACTTTTTGTTGATTTTAAGCGATCTTACTTAAAAAGTTTCTTAAAAGAGGTAAAAATTCTAGTCTCATAACTTCATATAAATTGGAAATTAAAATATAAGTAAACATAATGCAATAAGTTCCAGTGGGGCTTTGAAGAGCCTAGAAAAAGTATTACATTTTTGTTTTGAGAACCACTTATTCAATGAGAAATTATTCTGGAGGCTAGAATGCGCTTTTTTTCTTAATTTTTAATTTTTTTATTATTATTTTTTGAGACAGAGTCTCGCTCTGTCACCTTGGCTGGAGTGCAGTGGCGTGATCTCGGATCCCTGCAAGCTCCGCCTCCTGGGTTCACGCCATTCTCCTGCCTCAGCCTCCTGAGTAGCTGGGACTACAGGCGCCGCCACCACACCCGGCTAATTTTTTTTTTTTTTTTTTTTTTTGTATTTTTAGTAGAGACGGAGTTTCACCATGTTAGCAAGGATGGTTTCGATCTCCTGACCTCGTGATCCGCCTGCCTTGGCCTCCCAAAGTGCTGAGATTACAGGCATGAGCCACCGCGCCCGGCCTAGAATGCACATTTTTATTGTCATGTGTTAAGTTGAACATTGGTTCTCTTTAATTGATACAATATAGTTTTATATATATACAAGCTAAACTTTGAAATGTTTTTAGTAAATAGTGTCATTACAATTGATTCCTAATACGTTCAAAAACTGATTCATAATAGTAAGCCAGCCGTCACAATCTTGCACTGCAACTGCTCCCATGCTCCTTCTCAGTTATGATGTGCAACTCTCAGTCAGGAAAGTGTGCATAGCAACTGCCCAGGATCCACTTCACTCAGAATAAACAACGCAATACTGGGTCTCCTCTTAACTTTCTCCTTTAATGTGGTCACACATTACACAGCACAAGATACTCCGCTATCGTATGTGCTGGTGGGACTGACACAGTAACATACAGCAGAAATATCCAGGTTCTCTCTGTCTCCTCTATTTCCCCTTTGAACAATAATGGAAATAAATAATTGTAGTTAGCCCCCATTACCATAAAGAGAAAAGTAAAACCATTTTTCTTTCCTATGACTTCTATTGGGATTAAAAACTACTTTTTTTAAAAAAGCATAGTTAACATTTACATCACATACAAGTCTTTTCCAGATTATCTTTTTCTCTAGATGACCCCTAAAGAAAGTTATCTTAGTTATATGGAGAGAAATTTTCACTTGAGCAGTCATTTTCTGAAGGATATTTCATACTGAAATGTCTTTGAAATATCATTTTTCATCAACCCTCTAAACCTATTGAAAATATCTCCACAGTACCTGAAACATTTTCTCTGTTGAAATATATCATTTTACATTACTCAGATGTTCTGAAAATTCATAAAGTAGCAATCATAATTTATTGAAATTTCTTTCTGCCAGTCAGAAATGAATAAAACTATATAGTGCATTCAAGAGGAAACAGAAAAGAAAAATGGGAAGAGTGACATCAGTACCTCTGGTTTAGAAGTAACATAAGGTTGTTCTTGGTAACGAATCTTAATGTCAGCAGTTTTCCATCATTCTAGTTTTTATTTCAAGCTGGTGAAACACTGAGCCTAGGATTGTGCAGCAAACTTTGTACCTTAGATCTCTAATAGGCTTGCTGTTTTAATTTAAACAACAATTATTTAATATCCATCCACTGGACATGATGTCTTGACAGTGTACATATGGCCTGGCTTCCTGAAAGTTACATTAGAAGTTGTCAGAATGGTTTTTTCATCCTCATGCAATTTTTTAAATAACATTTTTAATAGCCTTTGTCTTTTATTCTTCTCTCATTTGTAATAGAGTAAATGTTTCTTCTTTTATCAGAGACTGATCTTGCCTTGGTGGTTAGGCTCTTTTCTTTTATGTCTTCTCAGGAATTTTGTTCACCCTTCTGGTCATCTTTCTACCCTCCTTCCCTCGTTTCTGAGTTCCCAGCAGGGCTTGTTTCCTTCCCCTCTAGTTCCCTTTTTTCCTCCTTAAATCTTACTTACTGCCCATCTCCTATATTTACAACCTTTATTTAATAAAAGGTTATGTACCAGAATACCACTTCTTCACCTCAGTTTGTTTAAAACATCTATTAAAGTTATACATAAATACGGTAAAATATCAAAAAGCATAGGGTAAATAAATAAGAAGCAATAAACCTAACCTTTCCTACCACTAATCCTATATATATAAGCAAAAAATATATATGTATATAACAACGTTTCTGTATTTTTAACAATATGCTTCTATGATTTTTAAATATTCAAAATTTAATGTTTGGTATAATTTACGGTAATTCACCTCATAGACACCAATCCTTAATTAATAATATAATTACAGCACCATCTTTATACTTTAATTATTTTATGATTTATTTAAACCATTTTCTTATTGCCCGAGCTTTATGCTGGATATTTTTGCTCTTCACCTTTTACTTTATTTTGAGACAGAGTCTTGCTCTGTCACCCAGGCTGGAGGGCAGTGGGCAATCTCAGCTCACTGCAACCTCCACCTCCGAGGTTTAAGGAATTCTCGTGTCTCAACCTCCTGGGTAGCTGGGATTGCTGACATGCACTACAACACTCAGCTACATTTTTTTGTATTTTTAGTAGTGATGAGATTTCACTATGTTGAACAGGCTGGTGTCGAACTCCTGGCCTCAAGTGATCTGCCCACCGTGGCCTCCCGAAGTGCTGGGATTACAGGCGTGGGCCACCATGCCCTCTTCACCTTTTAAAATAAGACTTTCAGTGCCTCTGTCTTTGCATTTGTCTCTCCTCACTACATTTTAGCTTCTGTGATTTGTCAGTGGTGCATTTACATAAAATTGATAGCATTTACATTTTTGTGTTTAAATATTCTCCATCCTTAGTTTTTATGTTGATAGTAATAGTTGGAAATCTGCAAAGAAATATTCATTATGATGACACTATTATTAAAGTTTCACAGCCTCTATGTCACATGGTTAGAATGTATTTCTGCTATTAAAGTAGGTTATTTTATCTTATGCTTCACTGGTTACTCAAAATTATGCCACAAACAAGTTTGTTTCATATTTAAAACATGCTTCTAGTAAAGTATTTGAAACCCACTTGTCATGGTCTGTTTTGTGCTGGTATAAGAGAATACCACCAACTGGGTAATTTATAAAGAACTAAAATTTATTTTTCACAGTTCTGGAAGATAGGAAATCAAGACAAAGGCACCAGTAGGTTCATTGTCTCATGAGGGTCTGATCTCTGTTTCCAAGATCCAAGATGGCTTTTGGAACACTGTGTACTCCACGTGTTCACACATGGTGAGAGGCAGAAGGGGAAGAAGCCAAAGGCTGCATGAAGCCTTGTTTATAAGGGTCTTTATTCCTTTCACCAGGGAGGAGTTTTCATGGCCTAATCACCTCTTAAAGGCACCACTTCTTAATACTATCATTGGCCATTAAGTTTCAAAACCTAAATTTTGGAGAGGATACATTCAAACCACAGAGCCAGTCTTCATTTCCATGATACCCAATAACATTCTTTATAAATTTGGAATCGTTGATTCATAACTAAACATGACTCATATTTCCACCTTGGCAATTTTATTCCCTGCAATCTTGGGTTGATTCCTCTGTTTTTCATTCCATGCCTTTGTCTTTCTTGGGTTAGTCCTTTCTCCACCTTCTCCTTTTCCTCCTTCTTTTTCTTTGGGCTATGTATCCTTAAATCACTTCTTTAGAAAAACAGCATGACAGATACTTTCTAAATACAGGCATACCTATTGGGGATTGTGTTTCAGGCCACCACAATTGTGATAAACTGAATATCACAAAAAAGCAAATCATGCAAATTTTGTAGTTTTCAGTACATATAAAAGTCCTTTCCCTATTGCTTGTTATTGTTGACTTTGTCAATGACCAGATGATTGCAGATGTGTGACTTTATTCCTAGGTTCTCTGTCCTGTTCCATTGGTCTATGTGTTTGTTTTTGTGTCAGTACCATACTGTTTTGGTTACTGTAGTCTTGCAATATAGTTTGAAGTCAGGCAGTGTAATACCACAGGCTTTATTCCTTTTTCTTAGAGTTGCTTTTGCTATTCAGGCGCCTTTTGAGTTCCATATGAATTTTAGAATCTTTTTTTTCCCCCGATTCTGTTAAAAATAATGTTGGTAGGTTGATAAGAATAGTGTTGACTCTGTAGATTGCTTTGGGCCATATGACCATTTAAAAAGATTTGATTCTTTTGATCCACGAGCAATGGATATTTTTCTATTTGCTTGTATCACCTATGATTTATTTCAGCAGTGTTTTATAATTCTCCTTGTAGAAATCTTTCACCTCCTTGGTTAGATATATGCCAAGGGGATGTGTGTGGCTATTGTTGGTGTGATTGTATTCTTGATTTGATTCTCAACTTGAATATTACTGATGTATAGAAACGCAACTTACAATTGTATGTTGATTTTGTATCCTGAAACATTACTGAAATTGTTTATCAGCTCCAGGAACCTTTTGGTGAAGACTTTAGGGTTTTCTAGGTATGGAATCATATCAGTGAAGAATGATAATGTGAGTTCTTCTTTTCTTATTTGGATGCCTTTTATTTCTCTCGCAACATAGTACTTCTAGTAGAAGTGGTGAGGGTGGGCATCCCTGTCTTATTCCAGTTCAAAGGGGAATGAGTCCAGCTTCTTCTTGTTGACTGTATATTTGTCATAGATGGCTCTTATTATCTTGAGGTATGTTCTGTCCATACCCAGGCTGTTAAAGGATGAACATATGAAGGGATGTCAGATTTTATCAAAATCTTTTTCTGCATCTATTGAGATAATCGTACAGCTTTTAGCTTTTACTTTTAATTCTGTTTAGGTGGTGAATCACATTTACTGATTTGTGAGGTTTAACTGGGCCTTCATCCCAGAAATAAGGTCTGCTTGATCATAGTGAATTCACTTTTTGATGTGTTGTTGGATTTTGTTAGCGAGTGTTTTGTGAATTAGCCTGTAGTTTCTTTTTTTGTTTTGTTATGTCTTTGCCAGATTTTGAATTGAGAGTGATCGTGCCTTTGTAGAATGAGTTAGGGAGGAATTCCCCCACCTCTACTTTTTGGAATAGTTTCAGAAGAATAAGCACCAGTTCTTTTCGTACATCTGGTAGAATTTGGCTGTGAATTCATCTGGTCCAGGACTCCTTTTTGTTGGTAGATTTTTTAAATTACTGATTCAAATTCTGAACTTGATTTTGGCCTGTCCAGGGTTTCGATTTCTTCCTGACTCAGTCTTGGGAGATCATGTGTTTCTAGAAATATATCCATATCCTCTAGGTTTTCTAGTTTATGTGCACAGAGGTGTTTATAATAGCCTCTGAGGATCTTTTGTATTTCTGTGTGATTGGTTGCAGTATCACCTTTGTCATTTCTAATGGTGCTTATTTGGATCTTCTTTTTTCTTTCTTAATCTACTTAGTGATCTATCACTTTTGTTGATTCTTTTAAACAATCAGCTTTTGGCTTCATTGATCCTTTGTATAGATTTTGGGGTCTCAATCTCATTCAGTTCTGCTCTGATTTTGGTTGTTTCTTATACTCTGCTAGATTTGTGATTAGTTTGTTCTTGTGTTTCTCATTCCTCCATTAGATTGTTAATTTTAGGTCTTTCTAACTTCTTAAAATAAGCATTCAGTGCTACAAACTTTCATCTTAACACCGCGTTGGCTGTATCCCAGAGATTTCTGTAGCTGTTTCTCTGTTTTTATTTATTTCTAAATTTTATTTTATTTCTGCCTTAATTTTGTTGTTTACCCAAATGAGCAAGTTGTGTAATTTCCACGTTATTATATAGTTTAAATATATCCTGCTATTTATTTGTATTTTTATTCCACTGTGGTTTTAAAGCATAGTAAGTATGAACATATTTTGAATTTTCTGAGACTTGTTTTACAACAAAGCATGTGGTCAGTCTTAGAGTATGTACCATGTGCAGATGAAAAAAATGTGAGATTGGTCTCTTGAAGATAGAAGATGGATGGGTCTAGTTTTCTTATCCAATTTTTCATTTTGTGCCTTTTAAGTAGGGTGTTAAGACCATTTACATTAAAGGTTAATATTGATATGTAAGGTTTTGATCCTGTCATAAACTTGTTAGCTGTTTATTTTGTCTTTCCTGTTGTGTAGTTGCTTTAAAGTGTTTGTGGGCTATGCACTTAGCTGTGGTTTTGTGGTAGTGGATATTGTTCTTTCATCTCCATGTTTAGAACTCCTTTAATGATCTCTTGTAAGACTGGTTTAGTGGTAATGAATTCCTTTAGTGATTGCCTCTCTGAAAAAGATTTTATTTCTCCTTCATTTATGAAGCTTAGTTTGGCAGGGTGTGAAATTCATGGTTGAAGTTCTTTGAGGATGCAGAAAATAGGTCCCCCCAAAAGGTCTTCTGGCTTACAGGGTTTCTGCTGAGAAGTGTCCTGTTAGCCTGATGGGACTCCCTTTTTATGTAATCTGATATTTTTCTCTAGCTGCTTTTAAGATTTTTTAAAAATTTACTTTTGACCTTAGACAGTTGAGTGACTATATGCTTTGGTGATGTTTGTTCTGTATGTATTGGGTAGGCGTTATCTGAATTTATTGTATCTGGGTGTCTACCTCTCTAGCAAAGTTAGGAAAATTTTAAAAAATTATTTCCTCAAGTAAATTTTTTGGATTGCTTGCATTTTATCTTCTTCTCTCTCCCTGTAATGCCAATAATTCTTCGGTTTGGTTGCTTTACATGATCCCATATTTCCTGGATACATTGTTCAAGTTTTAAAATTCTTAGTTCTTTATTTTTTTCTGACTGGGTTAGTTTGAACCAATTTTCAATTTCTAAAATTCTTTATTCTGCTTGATTTAGTCTATTGATAAAACTTTCAATTGTATTTTGAAGTTCCTTAAGTGAGTTATTCAGTTCTGGTAGCTCTGAATGCTTTCTTTATAAGATCCTTACCTCTTCCTTTATTTCCTGAATTGTTTTATAGGTTTCTTCGTGTTTATTTTCAAGTTTATCTTGGATATTGAGTTTTCCTGCAATTCATGCTTTGAATTCTCCATCTGACATCTCTATGCCTCCATTTAGACTAGGGACCATTGCTGGAGGCTAGAGTGAGCCTTTGGTGGTCATAAGTTCAGATTTTTAATGGTAGTAGAATTCTTATGCTAATTCCTTCTCATTTGGAGAGGGTTCTATTGGGTTGGGTCTTTTAACTTTGCTTTTGTAGTCCTATGCACTTCTATCAGCAGGTTTTGTATCGGACTGTGCAGTTTGACCTACAGGTCAGTAGATGATATTTATAGATAAGAACCAGCTGCCATATGAGAAGTTGGGTATTGGCCTGATCTTTGTTTTATATGAGGCACTTTCTGTTGTTTCAGGTGAAGGGCTGGACATTGTGGTGCCCTGTGTCCTGAGCTTCCTGTTCCATGAGTGTGGTGGTGAGGGAGCTGGAGGCCTTGGTTTGCCCACGAATATACCAATGGAGAATGCAGACACCAGTTCTAACAAGGGTGACTGCGGGGAGCTCCTGGTGAAATGTGCTGAGGTCTCGGCAGGAGGAGTGAAGAGGCTGCACTGGCTTCCTATTCTAGATAGGCAGGAATACAATCTATTTCCCTATCACACCCTTGTTTCAAGGCTCATAACTCCCAGTTCAGGCACACATTATAGTCTATCTCTGGTCCACAACGTGGTTGAGGCCACAGGAAATGCCTATTTTGCAGCTCTCTGTGCGAGTGATTTTAGAACATAATCTCGTCACTCAACTTGCTACCGATAGGTTTAAATCTCACCTGTTCTCCAATGTGGCAGTACTACTGCTTTTTGTGAAGCACAAGGAGGGCGCCCCACCTTTGGGCCTGTATGAATGGGTGCTGGTTGTGGTGGTGTCAGCTGCTTGGGTTGGCCTAATCTCAGGCTCTGAGAAATGTGGTCAGGTGCCGGCAGACTTAGGATGGGGTAGGTAGTTCTCCAGTTCCCAGGCTACTAGATGGCTCGCTGGATTGCATGTGTGAGTTATAAAGGGGCTGGACTGGGGTCAGGCTAGCCCTACGTTCAGGAGTTGGCTGTGTTGTGGGGGCAGGTAAGCTAGTCCCCGGGTCCTCAACCAACCTCTCAGGCAGGGGCAGGTGGAACCCTTAGGTGCTGGGAGTTTAAGGAAATACTGCATGTTAAATGTTCAGCCAGGTAGTTGTTCCATGGGCCTTTCACTGGAGAGGGTAGAAATTCTCAGCTGCATAATGAAGACTAGCGGCTATGAGGCATGTGATACATTCACACTTCCCTCCCATCCAAATGATGATGAACTTCACTCTTGGGGTCACTCAAAGGTGCCGAGTATTGTCTGTTAAGTCTGAGAATTTTGTCCCAGGGGAATGCAGAGTCACCACCCACCCCAATGTTCGCAAAGGGGTGAGACTGCAGAGCTGGAAACCTGAGCTGAGCCTTGCCTGACTCAGAAGTGGGACAGGAGTCTCACAGTTTGTCATCTGTAAGTTTCTCTAGGGGAATGCTGGGCTGTGCCCACCAGCAGAGTTTAGGTGGGAGCAAGGACATTGCAGTGGAAGTCTGAGCAAGGAAGAGCAGGGCATTGTGACCATTCCTCTGCACCATGACTACATCCTCTACTGGTGCTGTGGAAGCTGGTGTCAGGCTGCTCAGGGATCCAAGTCCTGTGGAATCCACATGAACTTGAGTGGTGCCTCTGCAAAAAATGCCAGAAGGGCTAGATACAGTGACTCACGCCTGTAATCCTGGCACTTTGGGAGCCCGAGGTGGGCGGATCACAAGATCAGGAGTTTGAGACCAGTCTGGCCAACACAGTGAAACCCCATTCCTACTAAAAATACAAGAATGAGCCAGATGTTGTGGCACGGACCTATTGTCCCAGCTACTTGGGAGGCTGAGGTGGGAGAATCGCTTGAACCCAGGAGGTGGAGGTTGCAGTGAGCCAAGACCACACCATTGCACTCCAGCCTGGGTGACAGAGTGAGATAATGTCTCAAAAAAAAAAAAAAAAAATTGCCAAGAGGTTCTTTGTGTTGGTCTAGAGGCCTGGGGGATGGGGTTTAGGAGGTATGCTTATACCCAGGATTGTGAAGCTGCATGTGGGAAGTGTAGATTTCTTGGGGACTCTTCGTCCTTTCCCCATGTTAGAGAGCTTCTCCTGGCCCCACACTGGTTTTAGGTCAGTGACTGCCTAACTTCTCTCTGTTCTCTGTGGGTTCCCCCATTCCATGGTGAATTCTGGCATTGTCCCTTAGATGATTCTCTTGAAGTGCTGCTCTTTACTCTCCACTTTGTTTCTTCTCCGTGAGATTGGTGCCCACTAACTGCTTCTACTCAGTCGTCTTGAACCTCCCAACTGATGCTGGATTCCTGATTCAAAATAAATTTTTTATTTAAAGTATTCTTTTTAATATATAATCCCTGCATTAAATGACATTGTTGGGAAACTTGATGTCATTTTGATTCTCTTTCATATCATTGTTTGGGATTATTTTGGATGTTCATTTTCTATGGAAGCTTTTAGTTATTCCATTCATCTTTGATTTGAAATTTCAGAAAATTTTGGTTTGGGATTTTGTTTCTTTTTTCTTTCTTGATTCTAATCTGACCCTTTGAATTGAAGCATAGGCATATACCTTGAGTTTTTGGAATGTTCTGCTATTATTATATCTGATTATTTAATCTCTTTTATATTATTTTAGTTATTCATGGAAAGTCCCCCCTATGACTTTGGTTAAGCTTATATGATTATTTTATTTTCCTCTCGATCTCTATCACTTTTGATTTTGCTTGTATATTTGAGAGAAATAGTTGACGTCTAGGAGATATTCCATTTATTTGTATATTATCTTTGATTATATAGTTTAAGCAATTATTTCTTGTGCTACAGTTATTCCTTTTTAAATATTTTATTTGTTGTTGTTTAAATAAGCCTTTTTTTTACTTCTATAGAATATTGTCCTTAATATTTTGTTTTTCTTGTTTCATTGTCTTGTTAAAACATAAACTTAGGCACGTTAAAATTTTAAAGAGTTTTTTTGAGCATAACATCAATTCATGAACTGGGCAGCACTAGAGCACAAGTGGCTCAGGGCTCCCCTGAAAGTGCACAAGGGAAAAAATTGTACAAAGTACTCTCAAAGGCCAGACAGAGAAAATATTTGATTGGTTACAGTGGAACAGTAGCCCTCTTCAGTTAGATGTTAACTGGAAGTTTCTGATTGGTTAAACTACTCTGAGTTGGGTTTTTGTTTGTTTACCTAGGAGCACAGAACACTGGAGCTATCTCGACCTTATGGGTTCCAGTTAATTTTAGAAAAAGTTTTGCACTGAATCATCTTCATTTCCTTCAAATTCTTGCTTACTTTCCTTTTTTGTCCCCCAATCTTTTAATCACAATCATTTTCTTTTACATTCATGGATTTTGTTAAGTATACTGTGATTATTGATTTCAATTTCTTCATTTTATATTACTTTAGTTTTAGAGCAAAGGAATTATAGAGTTGGTCAGTCAGAATCTCTCTAAATGTAGGCTTGTTTTGAGACATGAAAAGCTTCGTCTTGTCTGAGTGATGAGAGACCTATAACTCGGCGGAATGAGAAGGGCTTCATTCTGTGGTGCAGTCATCCATAATTATTTGCCATAGTCTTTCTTGACAACTTGCTTTTCTTTAAACAGAGAAAAAAAGTCTCGGGTTCTTTGCCTGGGATTAAACACTTTGCATAATTTGACTCTGGATAGGGAATAATGTCATAAAGTCAACTTCCTATATATTGCATGTCAATCTCACTCTTTTTCACAACTATTTTTACCTATTTTAAGCCTTATTGCTATAAAAGGTAGGAAACTTCTCAGGAACATGAGTTCTATGTGAGCAGTAAGGGACTCATAACATTTTAATCTGTAAGATAGAGACGTGTGTGTGTGTATATATATACACATATATATGTGTATGTATGTGTGTGTGTGTATGTGTATATCTGTGTGTGTGTGTGTGTATATATATATATATTTGTATATTCCAGCTGCCTCAGGTGTTCTTTATTTATTTACTTTCTCAAAGGTTGCTAAAGAACTTCCTGTTGTACTTTGCCATTTACATTTGTGTTTGCTGAATATGGAGTGGAGATTTTTCTTATCTATGATGAAGACTTTGGGTTTTCTTTTTGCATTTTTAACTGTTTTTCTTTCTCTATTAATCCAATTCCATCCAATTCACACAAAATTGATATTATACTAAGTAGCCCCATTTTTTAGTATATGACACAGTGAAGAATGCGTGTACCAACATCAGAATGTTGTTAAAGTATTATATAAATTAATAATGGCATAAGTATGGCATACGTTTTCTGTCATTTCTGAGCAAGGGATGAAAAACCATTAGAATTGTTCGATATTCCTACCTCTTTTTCAATGCTTAGCATCTTTGCATGTTAGAAATGATAAATTTTAACATGAAAATTTCTCAAAAGTAAAATGAGATAGCTATCTGGAAATGACAGTGTTCTATTATTAAGTTTGAATGATACACAAGAAACTATCTTATTAGATGGATTCTCCATCATTTGTTTAACTAGTCTCCTATGGTAAATAATATTTTTAAATATATTTTTTACTATTATCTAAAATTTACAAGTAATTAACTCATGTCTGATTCCTTGCAAATTTCTTTAAATCTGTTTATAACGTTGAATTCAAGTAATTGGCCAAGGTAAAGAACATGACGCTCATTTTAGATTCATATAATTAAATATTTCTCTAAAGTGTGTGCCAATTTACATTAGCACTGTGAATGAATTAATTCTCTCTAACACTATTAAACATGTTTTTTCAATGTCAACAGTTTAGGAGGTGATAAATGGCATCTAGTTTTACTTTAGATTTCTCCAATTATGATGAAAATCTGATATGGCCTCATATGTTTATTAGCTATTTTTAAGAGAAGAGAAGTGACTGTCTCAGCTGTTCTTCATTTTTCATCCCAGAGAGCTCAGGTTGTCCTCCTGTGCTGAAATTGCTTGTGTCTTCTTTGTATATTCTGCTTCTTTTTTCCTTCATCCCATCTGCTCTGGATTCTCGTGTAACACGATTCCATCTGTTTTCCTTAAAAGTTCAAGTGCATTGGTTGTTACTATTCGTTGGTTTATGGCACATTCAAAAAATATATGTCTTCATTACATTGACCGTTGCAGGGACTAGATAAGCTAACACAAGTAGAAATTTGAAATATTTCCTGACTCACAGTCACAGGTCAAAGCTTGATATAGTATTTCTTTTTTGTATTTTTTTTCCTATGAACACCTTATACATATGTTGATTATCATATTATACAGAGTTAAAGTTATTTCTTTTCTATTTGTAAAGAGCTGCACTTTATTAAGAAAAATATTGTCATATTGTTACCTTTTTATGTTTTTCTTCAGATATGAATGTTTATATGCTCAAATTGTACTTTATTTTCTTTAGAGTTTTTACTTATGCAATATTTAAAAATGTCTCAAATAGGGATTTTTCCCATAAAAAGTGAATATATGTGTGTAAATAAGTGAAACAAAATAATGAAAAGAAAAATTGAGAAATGCTAAGGATAAAATTTCAAAAAGAGAAAAATAATGAAAGTAGAAAAAGCCAAAAGAAATGTTTAGCTAAAATATAAAATGGGTGTGAAAAATAAGGAATTGAAAAATAGAAAAGAAATACAATAATTATAATTAGGGCAGATGGAAAAAATCAGAGGACAACAAATGAAAAATCAATACGATAAAATTAAATGTGACTCAAGAAAAGAAATGAAAAGAAAAAAAAAGTATATTGTTCCTCTGTAGCCATTACAATCAAATTCTTTGTTCGATGTATCTAGCGTTATTGTCAATACACCAGGTAGAATATCCGACTTTCACCCTCAGATTGTGTACCAGGAACTTCATTGCTCTTCACAAAACCAGGAACATATCCAGGTTTTAGCTCCAAAATCAGAAAGCTGAAATTTAAATCCTGACAACTGAGACAATTAAACCCTTTAGCTGCTAAATCCACCTAAGTGGACACGTTTATTTTAGAATTTCTCCAATTCAGAGAATGTTAACACTCAAATCTATCTATTCATAGGAAATTTAATCAAAATTTTTCCTCCCCCATAAAAAGTAACATATTGTAAAGAATAATCTTTTTTTCCTATAATTTATTGTCAAGTTTCTAAGAATGAAAAAAATACAACCTGGGACACCATTGCTATTTTGCATATTAATGTTTCCAGCTGGGTAACCTCAGGCAGGCTGTTTAATGTCCAAGTGGCTCAGTTTTCTCATCCATAACAACTTCATAGAGACACAAAGATAGAAATAGAATATACATATTAAGTATGTATTTAATATGCTTCCCATCACATAGCTAACATTGGCTAGTCTTGTAAAACAATAGAATTTATAAAGTCAATGCAATACCAACCATAATTCCATTAAGTAGTAGGTATTTTTCTCCTAACTCTCTTTCTTCACAGATTTAACTTCCTATGAAGAAGGAAATTTAGACTAATTTTCTTTAAATTTGTGTATTAAAATTTTCTCTAACAATCAAGATTTCATGATCAGAATTATAATTAAATTTCTGTGAAGTACCGAGAGATGCTTTCCCGTCTTTTTAAATCCTACAAATTAGTAATTGTAGTACAGAGAGAATACTGAGATTCCCTAAGTCTCAAAACTGTTTCGTAAGTCCCTGCATTCGTTCAGCCAGTGTGTGTGAACTCAGTGCTATCAGTTGTGGTCATGTGCTGGGTGATAGGAACACAATATACTTTCTTCTTCCATTTTACGTAAAGTCTAGTGGAAGAGTAGGGCAACCAGGTATCCAAAACTATGTCCATAGGCTCCCGTGATAAATTCTGCTTGAGTTGCTCTTAAAAGTTAGAGGAAAGTGTCTGTTCATATCCTTTCCCACATATACACCATGGAATATTGTGTAGCCATAAAAAAGGATGAGTTCATGTTCTTCGCATGGACATGGATGAATCTGGAAACCATCATTCTCAGCAAACTAGCACAAGAACAGAAAACCAAACACTGTGTGTTCTCACTCATAAGTGCGAGCTGAACAATGAGAATACATGGAGATAGGGAGGGGAATATCACACACCAGGGCCTGTTAGAGGATAAGGGGTTAGGTGAGGGATAGCATTAGGAGAAACACCTAATATAGGTGATGGGTTGATGGGTGCAGCAAGCCGCCATGGCACCTGTATACCTATGTAGCAAAACTGCACGTTCTACACATGTACCCAAGAACTTCAAATATATATTTTTTGTTGTTGTTGTTGTTGTTTTTTGAGACGGAGTCTGGCTCTGTCCCCCAGGCTGGAGTGCAGTGGCCGGATCTCAGCTCACTGCAAGCCCCGCCTCCCGGGTTCACGCCATTCTCCTGCCTCAGCCTCCCGAGTAGCTGGGACTACAGGCGCCCACCACCTCGCCCGGCTAATTTTTTTTGTATTTTAGTAGAGACAGGGTTTCACTGTGTTAGCCAGGATGGTCTCGATCTCCTGAACTCGTGATCCGCCCGTCTCGGCCTCCCAAAGTGCTGGGATTACAGGCTTGAGCCACCGCGCCCGGCCAAATATATATTTTTTAAAAAGGTAGAGGGAATTGGCAAAAGCCAAGCCACATCTTGTTGCATCTTGTAAGACGTGACAATGAGTCTTACCCCACCTCTTCGTAATATGCATTTAAATATTTTTTATGGAGGTACATTTTATCATTATCATCCTATCATTTTAACAATGAGTAATAATCCTGAGTATTAGGAAATTGCTTTAATTTCATTAGTTTTTTTGTCTATAATTTTCAGATTAATTTTATAAGAATTCCTTAAGAAGATTAGTATGGGGAAAGTGATTATTTGTACCTAAGAAATTAAAGCACAATTTACAGAGAAAAGTTAAGCAAAAGTTTTCATTTGAAATAGATGAAACATTGGACTTTATTTTTTATGTCAATTATGGCATGGTTTAGGAATAGAAAAGATATTTTTTAACTTGGAAGTATTTATAGATATATACTGCAACTTTCTTCTTGAAGTTTTTCGTTTGGGGTACTCATGGAGAAGAGAATATCTGATGTGACAATCTTGTTATATTTGTTCATGCATTTTAATGAGTTTTTGACATGTGCTCTTCCAAAAAAGATACTTGTAGTAAATGACTGAGTAATGAAAGACTGTATTTTGTTGAGAAAAAATTCTTTTTTTTTTTTTGTTAGGTGGTGAATTAGACTGTCATTCTAACACTAACCATCTTCCCTTTCTAAGAGGTGGTTTTATTTTCTGTTTATAACAAAATGTATTTATTGTTGTCCAGAAAGGGTGTTCCTTGAGGGAAATGTGGATGAAATGAGCATTATTATTTAACAAGCTAAATTAAAAAGTAAAATATGTTAAGTCTAATTTTTTTAATATACTCATTTAGTTTACATTTTTTTTCCAGATATGTAACATGACACCATAGTATCCCTTTGCTAGCTCTATGACAAGATAGGAAGGCAGACTTAGTCATAGATTTTAATTTGGGAAACATAGTGTTGTAGATTTAAATAAAATTGAATTTCAATTAAATTGTATTTTTCTATAATTTCAGTTGTAGAAATTTTTTTAACATAGCTCTATTACCTCTTTTCTCTTTCTTTTTGTCTTTCCCCCTTCCTTCCCATCTTCATTTCTTCAAGGGATCTTCATCTCTGATTATATTCTAACTTCTTCCCAGTATATGTCTGCAGCTCAGACCTTCCTCCTGTGTCCTAAATGTCTATAATTAGCTTCCTATCAGACTTCCCCAAATAAATGTGACTCAGAAATTTCAAACACAGTATATACAATACGAACCATATCAATTTTCTGTCGAAACTTCACCTTTTACTGTAGTTCTGTTATTCACCTGGTCAATCCTAACAATACTGTGATACTTCTTCCCTCTCATTTATATGAACGGTTTGTTACTTTTCTTCCTCCAACTTGTTTCTCAATGCTTATGTCTTAAATCTCAACCTTATTGCTCTAATGAAGATCTACATTAGCATCTCTCTTCATAAATAGGTAATAACATTCTAATATATCTTTTAACCAGTTCTTTTTCTTGTTACTAAAGATGTCTTTCCAAATTACACACTTGATCCTCTTATTCTTCTGTGCATAAGCCTTGTGACTTTCCATTGTGTACAAAATCAAAAACTATCTCTTCATCATCACATTCAAAAATCTTTGTAATTCGGCCTCATCTGATCTCAAGCTTAGGCTCCCTCCTATGTAGTTTTGAGTATTAGTGCTAATATTCCCCGAGTACAACTTGTACTATCATGGACACCGCCTGTCTCGTACTCTTTTTCCTGTCTAGAAAGTCTTTCCACCACCACTTAATGACTTTTCTTTTTTCAAGGTGTAGTTGCATTGATGAAGCCTCTCAAAAGATATCTAGGATATTATATCATTCTCTAGACAAAACTAACACACGTGTAAAGTGGTGCTTCAAAAATCATACTTACCTACAATAATTACTGCACTTTGGCATAGTTATTTCTAAAGAAATTCACTCTCTACACTGTGGCATTTTGAGTGCAGGATCATTTTTTGATCCCTCGCAGTGTGCGCGGCTCATAGTAGTCACTGTTGTCTACTACCCGAATGAAGAGAGCAGGGCTGAAACAATACTTGATTCATTTCTGTGTCTAATCATATGGCTGTGTTCCAGTTTTATTTCTTTGGATCTTGTGCTTACAACTATCAAATATAGAGGTTTAGATTTTAATATTCTTTCAACAATGAAAAATAGTTGATTTTTTTTAGTTTTTTTCTTTGAACTTAGGCAATACTTGCTTTTTAACATATACAGACACATTTTTAAAATTGGAATTAAAGAATAGTTGCATTGGCTTGGGTGAATATTAACACATCTATTTCACTTGCAAGCATTTGATTTTTGCTTCTTTATTACTAAAATGCACTTTAAAGGAAAATACATGATTTTAACATTAATAGATGAATTTAAAGGAAATTTACTGCTTCTACTTGTTACTGAAATCCAAGCCAGAGTACTTGGCAATATTTATTATGTTCCATACCTTTCTTGGAATTCAGATGCCTTTCCAAATATGACTTTATTAATCTTTCTATCTTGCAGTGCAATATCAACAGATTGATCAAATCTATTACAGTCTTTATGCTCTGGAAATTTCTAAAAAATTGAGACAAAAATTTCATATTTTTTACAGTATCAGCTGCTTTTTGCACAGAATTACCCAGCATGAGGTAACACGAAGGGAAAGTTTGTCCTTGGCAACCTATGCAATATATACAACATCCATAAGGAAGTCTATGTGCATATTTTCTTTCTTATTCTTCTCCCCCTTCTCTTCCTCCTTCTTCTTTTTATTTTATTTTATTTTATTTTACTTATTTATTTATGTGTTTATTTTTGAGAGAGTCTCGCTCTGTCACCCAGCCAGGGATGCAGTCGTGCATCTCAGCTCACTGCAAGCTCCGCCTCCCGGGTTCACGCCATTCTCCTGCCTCAGCCTCCGGAGTAGCTGGAGCTACAAGCGCCCGCCACCACGCCCAGCTGAATTTTTGTATTTTTTTAGTAGAGACGGGGTTTCACCGCGTTAGCCAGGATGGTCTCGATCTCCTGACCTCATGATCCGCCCGCCTCGGCCTCCCAAAGTGCTGGGATTACAGGCGTGAGCCACCGCGCCCGGCCTTCCTCCTACTTCTTTTTCTTCTTCTCAAAAATGTGTTTTTAAATGATGTGTAAAATAATTTTAAGTACGTATTTGAAGTAACTGTATCTGTTTATATTGATATTTAGTATAAATGTACTGCATGTCCTTAAATATATATTTCTATTTATTTTATATTAGATTAGGCTATAGAGAGTTCCTGGAATTTTACTGGGTAAATTGTATACATAAATTGCAAAGCAATGAAATTGTTATTTATATTCCAAAACTCATTTGTGTATTTTATTCAGTCACATATTCAAGTACATATTCTGTTTTGTTTTTGAGACCAGTATTTGTTTTTTCTTTTTTCTTAGTTTATTCTGTTATAAACTTTAATTTTAGTGATGATGTTGAAATGTATTTTAATGCTTTTAATGACAGAAATGACTTAAGGGCAATTTTTGGATAGAACTGTTCCAGTTAATTTCATAGTAAGTAAAGTAGTTTTAATAAAACATATTTAGGATTTGTGTGTGTATACAATTTTTTGATATTTTGCATATTTGGCAATGATGATAAATTAGTCTATTTTTTTGAAGTACACATTTTTAAATTATCTATTAATTAATATACATGGCTGGAACCCAGATCATTCTCAGTCTTTAAGTATCTTTTGGGAACAAACAAATGCCAAGAAATAAGAAGGTGAAAGATGAAAAGGCTATTATTTATGGACATTCTAGTAATTATTTTTTTGAAGCAAGAAAACCATTCAGAAAAAATTAACATACAGACAAAGAAAACCCTGAAAAATACCAAGAAGGACTGACACTGTGAGATTACTCATTTCCCTACAGAATTAGGAGAAAGGTTCTATTTTTCCTGGTGAAGAATTTTTTGAAAAAGCAAGTAAGACAGGTTTAATTAATTTAGAAAACTAAGTAGATCAATATTTCTATAAATAATCATGATTTTAGAGGCATACATTATGGAAGAAAAGGAATTCAAATTTTATTAGTATTCTTTTCTAAGTATGATGTATTAGCCAAACTCTAAGGAAATGTACTAAGATGTTTTATCATGAGGCAAATATTCTATATATTTTTAAACACATTTCCAGTAGAATAGAACACCTCTCCATCAGAAGCACGGTCTAAACCAGACCCAAGTTGTCTTAAATTCTGTATACGCAATCAGGGAAGACACATAGAAATGTTTGACACAGTGGTTTGTATCAGGCCAGCTATATTTTAATGTTTTTATTCCCTCAATTTTTATTTGAAATATTTCAAAAGTGGAAAAAAGTGGAGAAAAACTGATTATAATAACATTAGTATTTCCTTCATCTAGATTTAAGAAATATTAAATACATGTACCTTCATTTTTCATCTCACTTTCTCTCTATAAATATATACAGAATCATTTTAAAATCATTTGAAGACAACATGAAACTTCAACTCTAAATATTTTGGCCTGTATTTACTAAAAATATAATAGTCTTCTACACCATTACAATACTATTTCTATATATTTACAAATTGATAGTAATTTGCCAATATTGACTAATAATTAATTTCTAGTTCTATTACATTGTCACCTAAATTACTTTATGTTGTCCCTACACCAACAAGAATCCACACCGCATTTGGTTGCTACAACTTTTAAATCTAGAAGCACTTAATTCTTTCAAATAACATTGACTTTTTGAAGAGTACAGATTCCTTTTCTTGTAACATGTAACAAATTCTTGTGTCTGCTGGTTTCTTTATTTTTGTCATTTAACTTGTTCTTTTATCCTCTCTATTTCCTGACAACTGGAAGTTAGGTCTGTCTTGATTGTATTCAGATTACATATTGGACCTGAAAAAAATTACAAATGGTGTTGCATCACATCTGGAGGCCCAGGCAAAACTCTTCCATGCTGACTTCTACATCCTTTTATTATAAATGCAGTCGTCTTAGAGCAATTATTTGCTTCTTGACACGACAAGATGCCTGAAGCTGACCTTTCCCAGACCTAGAATTTTTCATGCAGGAATAAGGTGAATATGTGTGAACAAGAGGGCGTATTTTGATAAATTTGATTCTATTCAGCAAACATTCGTTCATCTCTCCCTCTCTCTTTTTCCTTGGATGCGAGTATACTTCCCTGCCTCTGTTACTTTGGGACTAGCCCTGTGATTTGCTTTGATCAATGGAATGTGAACAGAGATTATGCAAGGAGAAGCTTTAAATGGAATTATATAATTTAGCTTGTCTAATGTGATTGGTGATTCTCCATGAGAATATGCCTTGGGTAGGTTTTAGTTAATGAAAACTGAAGCACGCATAGAGGAGATATAAACCCAATACACAGGCTGTACTAAACTGAGTAATTCAACAGCTTAAAGATGTAACAGCCACAGCCAATGCACATACTGTGAGAAAATAAATAAATAAATAAATGAGAAAAATAAATGTTTATGGCTTTAAATTGCTAAGTTTTGGATTCTTATTTTTAAGCAGCATTGTTGTAATATTAGTTGACTGATGCATAGATCAAGTTATGGCTACAAGTGATTCTGCTACATATTGCCAATTTCCAATCATTTGGGATACTGTCCTTTCCACTCCTACCAGCAATTTAAGCGTGTTTTTCTTTCCATCCAGCCTTGTAAACAGAATGCATCATCCAACTTCTGTATTACAGTGAAGTAGATGAAAAATACTACGTAGTTTAACGTGCATTTTTCTTATATAATAAAGGTAAAAATGTTTAGTTTTCTTTTTTTATTAAGTTCCACATTTTCATGCCTTCCAGAAAATGTAGAAAGTAAAAAAAAGAAAAGAAAAGAAAAGAAAACTAATACAAAAATATGGGACTTACATAAGACAAAGGATGCACTTCCATAAAATATAAATAAATTTCAAAAAATCAAGAAGTAAAAATAAGCACCTATTAAAAATAAAGATATGAACAGATATTCTCAGAAAAAAAGTATATTAAATATCCTTAACACATAAAGAAAAGTGGCATATATGAAGAGAGTTGGTAATAAAACTTCAGATCACCAAAAACAAATAAGAAGATCAAAGTGACTACAGAGAAAAGATAGATTCACTACACAGAACTGACAATTATAGACAGGCAGTTGATTTTGCAACAGCAACAAATGAAGTAACAGAGAGGTGGAGTCGTACCTGTACCTCGCGCTGGCAGAAGACAGCTTTCAAGCCAGCGAAATCAATTTTTTAAGAATAAGTGTAAAATAATGATATTCTCAAACAATGCATACAACAAAATTTCAGAGAGTTATTTATGTAGAGGCTTACAAATTAAAATTCTCAAAAAGAAGCACTTCAGGAAGAAAAATGATTTCAAAAATAAATGTGAAGTAACATATAAGATGAAATGGGGCAAAAGGCAATGGTGGATAAATCTAAACATTGACTATAAAATAAGAATAATGATATCTACTTGAAGTACTGGGAAATAACATAAAGATGAACATATTTCAAAAAATTAGTATCATTCAAACCTGTGTTTCCAATAGAATACACATGGATTAGATTACTTAAATTAAAGATGATAATATTAACAACAAAACACAAATACATAGACAAAGTGAAACTAAATTACTTAAAGTTTAAAAGATTAAAATTGCCTTAGAAAATTAATAAAATTGAAGATAGACAACATGAAAATATGCATGTTCATTTAATTTGTATTTCTTAATAATTTTAAGTTATATAAATTTCACAGTTTATAGTGCATTTGAAAATAATTTTAAAAGTGTGATTCATTTATTGTATTTTATAAATGATAAGTAAAAAATAAACATGTATATATACATATCTACATATGTATATATGTGTTTAATGTTTAGATTTTTACCTTAAAAGTTGTAGGAAAATACTTTACCTATTATATTAATTTTTAAAACTTTACTTAGACATCCCACTTTTTATTTCCTATGCATTTACCCAGCTATAGCTTAAATTATTTATTGGGACCTCAAAAAACATTAAAGTTATGAACAGCTAGATATCTAGAAAGTGAGCAGCTCTTTGATATTTTACCTTCTAGTTAATATTCAGAAATTCTTTTTTTTTTTTTTTTTTTTTTTTGAGACAGAGTCTCGCTCTGTCACCCAGGCTGGAGTGCAGTGGCCGGATCTCGGCTCACTGCAAGCTCCGCCTCCCGGGTTTACGCCATTCTCCTGCCTCAGCCTCCCGAGTAGCTGGGACTACAGGCGCCCGCCACCTCGCCCAGCTAGTTTTTTTGTATTTTTTAGTAGAGACGGGGTTTCACCGTGTTAGCCAGGATAGTCTCGATCTCCTGAACTCGTGATCCACCCGTCTCAGCCTCCCAAAGTGTTGGGATTACAGGCTTGAGCCACCGCGCCCGGCAATATTCAGAAATTCTTTATCAACGTTTAAATATTATTCACTATTGTAGATACTCAACAAAAGAATTTTGCTAATGAATACACTTATTTTCTATAGACAGGCTTTATAATCTTTAAGGGCAAATAACTGGGATAAAAAAGCCAAATTTCTCATTATTTGCATTTCTCCCTAGATTTTACATTTTGAAATAAACAATGAAGAATTACAGTTACACACATCAATTTTTTTATGACATTTAATATAAACTCATTTTTATGAGCACTAATAAAGTTAGCAATGGCTAGCACACTCTCAATATGTTCCAGATGTCTTTAAGCTTGCTACCTGTATTCATTTAATCGTGAAAAGACTACTATCTCTTTTTTTACAGATGAGAAAAGGATGCCTCATGAATTGAAGTTCCTGGGAACACATAGAATGAGGTAGAGTTGGAAGTGAAGCAGATAATTTAACAACATAGCCTGTGTTCCTTATAGTACTACAATAAAGACAAGTCAGAAAATATATTTCCTACCTCGTAACTAGTCAGGGAAGAATATATGGAGAAAATCAGTAGGACCAAGACACAGAATACAGACTTGAATAAAAGCAAGAGTTAAGCTGTTTTTAAAATCTTAAGGGCAAATAACTAGGAAGAAAAAAAACACAAAACAAAAGCAAAAACAAAACAAAACAAAAAAACAGGCTGGGTGTGGTGGCTCACACCTGTAATCCCAGCACTTTGGGAGGCCAAGGTGGGCAGATCAAGAGGTCAGGAGTTCCAGACCAGCCTGACCAATATGGTGTAACCCCATCTCTACTAATACTACAAAAATTAGCCAGGCATGGTGGCACTTGCCTGTAGTTCCAGCTAATCTGGAGTCTGAGGCAGACAAATCACTTGAACTTGGGAGGTGGAGGTTGCAGTGAGCCAAGATTGTGCCACTGCACTCCAGCCTGGGCAACAGAGGGACACTCCATCTCTAAAAAAACGAAACCAAAAAAAAAAAAAAAGAAAGAAAAATTTGAATTTCTCATTGAAATTCTCATTTCTAATGACCCAACAGGGATTTATCATAGAATAGAATCAAACAGAGAGGTTCCAAGATGGCCAAATAGGAACAGCTCCAGTCTGCAACTCCCAGCATGAGCGATGCAGAAGACAGGTGATTTCTGCATTTCCAATTGAGCTTTGAAGAGAGTAGTACTTCTCCCAGTACAGAGTTTGAGATCTGAGAATGGACAGACAGCCTCCTCAAGTGGGTGCCTGACCCCTGAGTAACCTAACTGGGAGACACCTCCCAGTAGGGGCTGACTGACACCTCATACAGCTGGGTGCCCCTCTGAGACAAAGCTTCCAGAAGAAGGATCAGACAGCAACATTTTCCATTCTGCAATATGTGCTGTTCTGCAGCCTCCACTGGTGTTACCAGGCAAACAGGATCTGGAGTGGACCTCCAGCAAACTCCAGCAGACCTGCAGCTGAGGGTCCTGACTGTTAGAAGGAAAACTAACAAACAGAAAGGACATCCACACCAAAACCCTATCTGTATGTCACCATCATCAAAGACCAAAGGTAGATAAAACCACAAAGATGGGGAGAAACCAGAGCAGAAAATTCTAAAACTCAGAGCATCTCTTCTCCTCCAAAGGAACACAGCTCCTCGCCAGCAGTGGAACAAAGCTGGATGGAGAATGACTTTGACGAGTTGAGAGAAGAAGGCTTCAGACGATCGTTAATAACAAACTTCTCCGAGCTAAAGGAGGATGTTCGAACCCATCACAAAGAAGCTAAAGACCTTGAAAAAAGATTAGACTAATGACTAACTAGAATAAGCAGTGTAGAGAAGTCCTTAAATGACCTGATGGAGCTGAAAACCATGGCATGAGAACTACGTGAGCATGCACAAGCTTCAGTAGCCAATTTGATCAAGTGGAAAAAAGGGTATCAGTGATTCAAGATCAAAGGAATGAAATGAAGTGAGAAGAGAATTTTAGAGAAAAAAGAGTAAAAAGAAACAAACAAAGCCTCCAAGAAATATGGGACTATATGAAAAGACCAAATCTACGTCTGATTGGTGTACCTGAAAGTGAAGGGGAGAACGGAACCAAGATGGAAAACACTCTTCAGGGTATTATCCAGGATAACTTCCCAACCCTAGTGAGGCAGGCCAACATTCTAATTCAGGAAATACAGAGAATGCCACAAAGATACTCCTTGAGAAGAGCAACCCCAAGACACAATTGTCAGATTCACCAAAGTTGAAATGAAGGAAAAAATGTTAAGGGCAGCCAGAGAGAAAGGTTGGGTTACCCACAAAAGGAAGCCCATCAGACTAACAGCAGATCTCTTGGCAGAAACTGTACAAGCAAGAAGAGCTTGGGAGCCAATATTCAACATTCTTAAAGAAAAGAATTTTCAACCCAAATGTCATATCCAGCCAAACTAAGTTTCATAAGTGAAGGAGAAATAAAATCCTTTACAGACAAACAAATGCTGAGAGATTTTGTCACCACTTGTCCTGCCTTAAAGAGCTCCTGAAGGAAGCACTAAATGTGGAAAGTAACAACCAGTACCAGCCACTGCAAAAATATGCCAAATTGTAAAGACCATCAATGCTAGGAAGAAACTGCATCAACTAATGAGCAAAATAACCAGCTAACATCATAATGACAGGTTCAAATTCACAAATAACAGTATTAACCTTAAATGTAAATGGGCTAAATACTCCAATTAAAAGACACAGATTGGCAAATTGGATAAAAAGTCAACACTCATCCGTGTGCTGTATTCAGGAGACCCATCTCATGTGCAGAGATGCACATAGGCTCAAATTAAAGGGATGGATGAAGATCCACCAAGCAAATGGAAAAAAAAAAATGCAGGGTTTGCAATCCTAGTCTCTGATAAAACCAACTTTAAACCAATGAAGATCAAAAGAGACGAAGAAGGCCATTACATAATGGTAAAGGGATTAATTCAACAAGAAGAGCTAACTATCCTATATGCACCCAATACAGGAGGACCCAGATTCATAAAGCAAGTCCTTAGAGACCCACAAAGAAACTTAGACTCTCACACAATAATAATGGGAGACTTTAACACCCTGCTGTCAACATTAGACAGATCAACAAAACAGAAAGTTAACAAGGAAATTCAGGAATTGAACTCAGCTCTTCACCAAGCAGACCTAATAGATATCTACAGAACTCTCCACCCCAAATCAACAGAATATACATTCTTCTCAGCACTGATTTTTCTTTTCGAAAAATCAGTTCCTGGATTCATTGATTTTTTGAAGGGTTTTTTGTGTCTCTATCTCCTTCAGTTCTGCTCTGATCTTAGTTTATTTCTTGCCTTCTGCTAGCTTTTAAATGTGTTTGCTCTTGCTTCTCTAGTTCTTTTAATTGTATGTTAGGGTGTCAATTTTAGATCTTTCCTGCTTTCTCTTGTGGGCATTTAGTGCTATAAATTTCCCGCTACGCACTGCTTTAAATGTGTCAGAGGACACAAACAAATGGAAGAACATTCCATGCTCATGGATAGGAAGAATCAGTATTTTGAAAACAGTAATACTGCCCAAGATAATTTATAGATTCAATGCCATCCCCATCAAGCTACCAATGACTTTCTTCACAGAATTGGAAAAAAACTATGAAGTTCATTTGGAACCAAAAAAGAACCTGCATTGCCAAAACAATCCTAAATCAAAAGAACAAACCTGGAGACATCATGCTACCTGACTTCAAACTATACTACAAGGCTACAGTAACCAAAACAGCATGGTATTGGTACAAAAACAGAGATACAGACCAATGGAACAGAATAGAGCACCCAGAAATAATAACACACATCTACTACCATCTGATCTTTGACAAACCTGACAAAAACAAGAAATGGGGAAAGGATTCCCTATGTAATAAATGGTGCTGGGAAAACTGGCTAGACATATGTAGAAAGCTGAAACTGGATCCCTTCCTTACATCTTATACAAAAATTAATTCAAGATGGTTTAAAGCCTTAAATGTTAGACCTAAAACCATAAAAACCCTGGAAGAAAACCTAGGCAATACCATTCAGGCCATCGGCATGGGCAAGGACTTCATGACTAAAACACCAAAAGCAATGGCAACAAGAGCCAAAATTGACAAATGGGATCTAATTAAACTAAAGAGCTTCTGCACAGTAAAAGAAACTACCATCAGAGTGAACAGGTGACCTACAGAATGGGAGACAATTTTTGCAATCTACCCATCTGACAAAGGGCTAATATCCAGAATCTCCAAAGAACTTAAACAAATTTACAAGAAAAAATCACACAACTCCATCAAAAAGTGGGCAAAGGATATGAACAGACACTTCTCAAAAGAAGACATTTATGCAACTAACAGACACATGAAAAAAATCATCACTGGCCATCAGAGAAATGCAAATCAAAACCACAACGAGATACCACCTCACACCAGTTAGAATGGCGATCATTAAAAAGTCAGGAAACAACAGGTGCTGGAGAGGATGTGGAGAAATAGGAACACTTTTATACTGTTGGTGGGACTGTAAACTAGTTCAACCATTGTGGAAAACAGTGTGGTGATTCCTCAAGGATCTAGAACTAGAAATACCATTTGACCCAGCCATCCCATTACTGGGTATATACCCAAAGGATTATAAACCATGCTCCTATAAAGACACATGCACATGTATGTTTATTGCGGCACTATTCACAATGGCAAAGACTTGGAATCAACCCAAATGTCCATCAGTGACAGACTGGATTAAGAAAATGTGGCACATATACACCATGGGATGCTATGCAGCCATAAAAAAGGATGAGTTCATGTCCTTTGTAGGTACTTGGATGAAGCTGGAAACCATCATTCTGAACAAACTATTGCAAGGATGGAAAACCAAACACCGCATGTTCTCACTCAAAGGTGGGAATTGAACAATGAGAACACTTGAACACAGGATGGGGAACACTGGGACACTGGGGCCTGTTGTGGGGTTGCAGGAGGGAGGAGGGAGGAGGGATAGCATTAGGAGATATACCTAATGTAAATGACGAGTTAACGGGTGCAGCTCACCAACATGGCACATGTATACATATGTAGCAAACCTGCACGTTGTGCACATATACCTTAGAACTTAAAGTATAAATAAAAGAATAGAATCATAGAACAATTTACAGAAGAAAATCTTTGCAGTCTAAAAAACTAAAAAAAACCCAACCAAACAAAAAAACAAGTGTTTTCCTTAGAAGAATAGAGATATGAATACCTGTTTCTGAGGAATGAAGAGCAGTTGAAAGAAGTCTTATTGAATACACTCAAATTTTCTTTTCCATACATCAGTCTTTGCCATCACTCACTTGAACTTTACCTTCATATCCATATTAAATTTCATGGTATTTCAATTTTTATCTGTCTTCTCTGTTTTGCTATCCTTCCCAACTTCATGTCATTTAAAAATTAGTTAAGTGTAAATAAGTGTTATCTTTGAAGGAACTAGATAAAAAGTATTGAAATTATTTGACTCCAGGATATGGTAGGGATAAAATCACCAGGATGTACATGCTGACACACACACACAAATGAATGGGGTGAAACAATGGTATCAGAGAGAATGCTGATATCAAACATGTCTCTCTACTACATATAGTTAAGTTTTTAGGGAGGGTACTAGAATTAAGATACTGTAACACAATTCAACATATTGACACTTTGGTATGAATGGATCTAGAGAGAGAAAAGAGAAAGAGAGGGAGGCAGAAAGTGCTATGCAAAATACGTCAAAATATTTTCATTTTAATTTAGGCTTGCTTCTGGATGGCAGTTTTTCTTTTCAAAGCTGAAGTTTGTGGGTTTTTTGACATGGAGAATTATATATTGGAATCAAGGTAATGCTTGAACTAAGTGGTATGATAAAACCAAAGATTGACATTAGATAATATAACAAAAATGAAATACAAATCAAAAGCGTTCCTTTCCTAAATAATTGAATTCATAACTCCTGAGTTTGAATTTCAAATTTTATTCACTTATTTTAGGATGGCTTTCTAAATTGGCTTTTCCCATTTGATATGCCGAAAACACTTGATAGCCCAAACTTTCCTAATAGAGAACTACTTTGTTTAACTAACTTTGACATCAATACGATTATTACAGACAAAAAAGAATGATACTGCAATGCTTGAAATTTAGGTCAATATATAGACATCACCTTAAAGATTTTGTAAATTGATGTAGACATTTTCACATTGCTGTGTTAAGTATCAAGAAGTATACAAATAATTAAAGATCTAGAGTCTCCCCTTTGTGTGTCTGAAATCTCATGGGATAAAAAAGAAATGTAATATTCATTTATTTATTCATTCATCATTTATTTAACAAATATTGATAAAACACACTTGATGTGCCAGACGCTTCTAGGTGTTTGGGAAACAGTTTAAAAAACAGACAAACATTACGCCTTCACAACATTTTAATTATAGCATTCAGAGACAGACAATAAACATAATAAGAAACAGGTGAATTAAATTGTATGCTAGAATATGATATTGTAATTTACAAAATAAGAATGGAAAAAGGTGGAGTCTGGGTTGTAGAGGTAAGGGCCTTATGGTCTTTTGTATTTGGTGGTTTGTGCAGGCCTCATTTTAAAGGAAATGCTTAGGGAAGAGTTTGTATGAAGTGATGAGGTTAGTCATGCAGATTTCTGGAAGGAGAGGAAAAATATCCAATAGAAAAACTCTATGACAAGGATGTGCTTGGTTTGCTCCAGGAATGAATGTGTGACCAGTGTGACTGGAGTAGTATAGACAGCTGGAGATAGGTTGGAGATGAGGCAAGACGGCTCACAAAAGGCAATGTAAACTATTGTAAAGACTGTTGATTTTACTCTTAGTGAGATGAGACACTTGGGACATAACATGGTCTGATTTCTACTTTTCAATAATTATTTTAACTGCTGTGTTAATAACAGAATGAAGGGAAAAAGATGGTAACCAGTTAGAAGACTATTAAAGCAACCCACATTGGAGATAATCATGCCCTGGATCAAGGTCGTGGTAAAAAAAGATGGTGAGAAATGGTGGTCAGACATTTCCTTCATTTTGACAACCAAATTTTGTTAGAGACACCCACGTTGAACAGAGATAAGACTTGAGTTTAGAAAGTGATATAGTTTGGCTCTGCATGCCCACCCCAATCTCATGTTGAATTATGATCATCAGTGTTGAAGGAGTTGAATGTTAGAGACAAATTTCTCAGAGAAATGTTGTGAATTAGAAAGTGATGTGGTTTGGCTCTGTGTCCCCACCCCAATCTCATGTTGAATTATGATCAGGTGTTGGAGGAGGGACCTGGTGGGAGGTGATCAGGTCATGGGGGCGTATTTCCCCCTTACTGTTCTTGTGATAGTGAATTTTCATGAAATATGGTTGTTTAAAAGTGAGTAGCACTTCCCTGTTCGCTCTCTCTTGTCGCCATGTGAAGATGTGCTTGCTTCCCCTTCACTTTCCGCCGTGATTGTAAGTTTTCTGAGGCTTCCCCAGCCATGCCTCCTATACAGCTTGTAGAACTGTGAGACAATTGCACCGCTTTTCTTTATAAATTTCCCATTCTCAGATATGTCTTTACAGCGGTGTGTGAACAGACTAATACAGAAACAAAAAGCCATATCAAAAATTTTTGGATTTTTGTGAGTAGTTGAAGGATGGAGTTGTCTTTAATTGATACAAGGAAGGCTATGGACAGAACAGTTTTTGGTGGAGGGAGATCAGCAATTCAGATTTGAATTTGTTTATCTTGTGATGCCCATTCCACATCCCAGTAGAGATATTGAACAGTTAGATAAATAAGTGTCAAAGTTTAGCCTAGATGTATACATTTAGAAATGATCAGGATCAAGGACTGTCTTGGGGTGTCACAAAATTTGAAGTTGGTGAATTAGAGGATGTTATAGAAGAAAAGGTTAAGGAGAGACTAATGAGAAAATAGGATGTGATGTTTTGGAAAGCAAATGAGGAAAGTGTACATAGGTGGGAATTGAACAATGAGAACACTTGGACACAGGGAGGGGAACATCACACACTGGGGCCTGTCATGGGATGGAGGGAGTGGGGACGGATAGCATTAGGATATATACCTAATGTAAATGATGAGTTAATGGGTGCAGCACACCGGCATGGCACATGTATACATATGTAACAAACCTGCACGTTGTGCACATGTACCCTAGAACTTAAAGTATAATAATAAAAAAAGAAAAAATAATAAAACAACTAGTAGAAAAAACAAAAAAAAAAAGGAGGAATTATTATCCATTATTTGAAATGTTCCTGAAAGGTCAAGAAAGATGAAGACTGAGACTTGACCTTTGGATTCAGCAACATGGACAGTACTAGTGATTTTGCCAAAACAATTTAAGTAGAATTGTGGGAGAAAAAGCCCAAATATTGTTTCATTTTTAAGAGTGCACGCGCGTGTGTGTGTGTGTGTATGTGTGTGTGAGAGAGGGAGAGAGAGAGAAAGAAATACAGAGAAGAGAGAGGGATACATTGAGAGAGATAAAATGAATGATGTCGCAAGTCGCTCCTGACATGGCACCAGTGATTCTTCAGCTACTGGTATTTTTTCCCTATGTAATTTCTTCCCCTTGAGTATGGACTGCACATAGGTCTTCTAGCCAAAAGAATATGGCAAAGTGATCAGATGACACTTCTATGATTAAGTTATGGTTTTGTAGCCAAAAGAATATGGCAAAATGATGAGATGCCACTTCCATTATTAAGTTATTTAAAAAAAAACTTTGAATTTCATCTTGCTAGTCCGTTCTCCCTTCCAGAAATTATTTTCTGCTTTCTTGCTTGTTTACCCCAATAAATGCCAGTTTCTGGATTGTTAGATGATCTATGGAAAGGCCTGTAGAATAAGGAATTTACAGAGGTCTCCAGCCAACAACTCATGAGGAACTAAGATCTCTATTCGACAGCTGACAAGGAACTAAATCCTATTAAAAATGTTGTGAGTAATCTAGGAAACAGTACTTACCTACCCTTTAAGCCTGGAATTGATTGCAGCCTCATAAGATTGCCAGTTAAACAGATGTGCAATGAAATTTGACTTTCACATAAACAATAATTTTTTTCAGTGTAAGTATGCAATATTTGTGCTAAACACTAAAAATTATTCATTGTTTGTTTGAAATTCATATTTAATTGGACATTTTATGTTTTCTTTGCAATCTAGCAATCCTACTTGTAAAGAACCCAAAGTCAGAGGACCTAGTTGAGATGCTCCCTGATTTCATGTTCACAGCATCAGAAATAATAAGTGTGTTTGCCATTGTGAAATTTGGACGTCATTTGTTATGCACCAATAGGTAACTGATATAAGGTAATTTTAATCAATGTCAAAGGAGAAGAGACCTAAGCAGCTTTGAATGAAAGCCAGAGGAGTACTAAGTAAGAAAGTGGAATTTGTACTGTTTTTATTCGTTGGTAACAATGCTAAAATAGAGTAGAATACACTTAGAAGTTTAGGCTTGTTTCTTTTTTTTAATATGGTCTAGAGAATATCAAGATCCTTCAATCCCCCAATTTCCTTATCTATAGTGGATCATTATAAGCTCTTTTTGAGCATATTCCTAAAATGGCTTCATGATACAAACTTTGCCAAAAATTAAAATAATAGTTTATAATATGTCCTTGCTGTGTCTCCATATTTTAACAATAGCTAACACAAGTAGTGTTTTCTGGATGTCAGTTACTGTTCTATATGCTTTACATGTATTAATTTATTTCATCTTTATAATAACTAAAATAAATACTGGTTTCATTTATATAGATGTGGAAACTGAGACGTAAGAAGGATACAGTATTTTACCTAGGACTACATGGTACTAAAAGACAAATACACACTCAGAAGACACAGTGTCCTTGACCTTAGTATAGTGTAGATTGGTCTATTACTACACTATTATTTTTATCATAAGAATAAATATTTCATTTCTTAGAAGCTTCATGTTTATTTTTTCCTATGAACTGTTTCTTTTGTAAAGCCAAATAGTCACAGTCAACCTCTATGTTAAAAATAAACCTCCATTTTTTTGATTTGTTTATATCCCCTCTGGTGGGTATCTAGTCAACGCGGGTTTAAATCTTGGCTCTGTTACATACGAATTTCAAAACCTTTGCAATTTCTTTCACATTCAGTTTTCTCTCCTGTAAAATGAGAATAATAATAACTATTATTATAGGATATGGAAAAGATTAAAATGACATATTGTATATAATGCACCTATACAACATCTGATTTAACAGGTGTATGCTAAATGCTAATTCCATTTTACATTCCTGAATTTTTGTTGTGTCTAGCCTTTTCCTTCTTAGTCATGTGAAACATGACAAGAATTCATATCTAACACTAAATAATTTTCTTAGAAGACCCTAGTAATTTATTTTTCTCTCAAACCACAGTATTCTCTTAATCCTTATTCTCCTTATTGTATTTATAGTTCTGGGGATTTTATTGCTTCTTTCATTTGAAAATGTATCCCACCCTGACTTCTGTTGCATTATCTTATACTTATACCTCGCCATTCTGTTTGACCCTTCCTTTTTCTGCCATTTTAGTAGTACTATTAAGATGAATCCATCATTCACCAAGTGTTATTAAGCATGTCCTGTGGTGGCCATCAGCAGGCTGGAGCTCTACAAGCTATATGAATGCAGTCACTATTTTTTATTGAGCCTTTCTGTCTACAGGCATTTTTCTAGGTTCTAGGGATACAGCCCTGAATAAAAAGTTGTAAAAACCCATGAATTCATTCTAAGAAGTTATTCCACAAAGAAAGAAAGAAACAGCCAAACAATACATATACCAGACCTACAGGGCAAGGATCGTTAGTGGTTACTTAGGTGCCCTCTTGACCATTTTTACACTAGGGTAGGGAAAAGTTCTGACCAAGGTGAACACCAGACTCTTAATTGTGGGGATTTCAAACTATATGACCATATCCATAGACTGCTCAGGGGCCAGAATATGAGAGCAATTTTGACATGCCATTGGTTTTACTTCAACCCTCTCCTTCTAAATCAGTGCCAATGATTTGAAAAAGAGAGACGGGCAACAATCCCATGTGTGACACAATTTTGGGCTGCAATTCAAGGCTAATTATTTACCAGGTTTGATTGCTCTAAGCACTTGGAAAAAAACAGCCTATTGCTTTTCTGGTAGGCCAACTTTCAAGAGATGAGAAGAGACAAGGTAACCAGTACTTTTTGTGGGGAAACAAGATGCATTAAACAAGATGCATTAGAAAAGCACAAAGCATGCCAGACAGTAATCACTATTTACGGGAATAAATAAAAGAGGGAAAAGGGAGAAGGGAGTAGAGAGGGTACTCAATTTTAGATACAGTGGTCAGGAAACGTCTCAGAGAGAAGTTTGCGTCTGTATCAACAGGAGATGAGGAAGGAAACCATATGAGTTTCTGAAAGAAAGGTCTTCCAGGAGAGAAATAGCAACTGCAAAAACTCTTGGCATGGTTATGAAATAGGAAGGAGGTCATGGTGTCTAAATCCCAGTGAATAAGGTGTTAGAGATGAGTATGAAGCAAAAATTATGACTTAATTCTTCAGGGGCCCTACATTCTGTGGGACACAATTGAACTTCCCTTCTAAGTGCAATGGTTTTATTCATATTTCTTAGGGGACTTCCTTGGGGTTTTCACACTGAGCACAGCCTGTATAAATTCTTTATTTAAATATTAATTCATATTTTACTCCATCAAGGATCCATCATTTGTGTATTTGAGTCCTCATCCACTTCCACTCTCATCCTTCTCTAAAGTTGTATGTTTTAAAAATGTGCCAAACAATTTGACAATACATTTTAAACTATCATTTTAGGTGCCGTGTATATGTGAATGTAAATTGTACTAGGAGGAAATAACTGCTTGGTAACTTTTCTTGGTACTGATCACTGTAGAAACTGGTCAGCTAGGCCTTTAATCAAAGACCTGTTCCATCTAGTCCTTTAACTGATGCCAGCCATTTGAATCTCTCTCAATGGTTGTTTAGCCCACCAGAAATATCTTAGCTATAGACACAGTATGAGTTATTCTGGAGAGGGTTAAACTTACGGTGTGAGGGCCCTGAGTTAGGTGCTCTAGGCCACAGGCAAACTGTGAAGGACTGGCATCTAGAAACCGTTTCATGGCATCTGGGGGCAGCAAGCCCTGTCTTAAAGGGGTATGAGCAGTATTTCCCACGTCCACTGCAATATGGTTTGCAGGGATGTAGACATATTGTCCCCACGGCCTTAGATCTGTCCATGTATGTTCTCCCTAGACCTTGTCTGTACTATCAGATATTTCTGTGTGTATCCCCCTGACCCAACCAAAAAAGCCATTTCAACACTGCATAGAAGTCTGAGTACATCCTGCTTTTCGATATATGCAATGTGAATAATCAATATGCTACCGAGAATCTGCTAACAGAGAATCTCTTCCTATGCTCTCACTTAAGTTTTGTGTAACCTATTTTTGACTGCCACAAAATATCAAACCAATTCTGCCATATACCAGACTTGTGTTTGTAACTCCTATGTTAGCTGCTTGTGGAGAAGTTTCTATTACGGTCATAAACATGAGTTGTGAGAGTGGATTGATATAGTCAAGGTAGGTGACAGAGGAGGATGGGCCACTTTTTAATTCAATTTACAACATTCTTCAGATTTGCTTCATCCTTACCTCAAGTGTGTCATTTCTATCATTTGATGGGTGACTCCTTTGCATGCCTAAGTCTATATATTGTTGGATCTGACCCAACTCATGACATGCAGCTCTATCTGCCTGCTCACTTGCTAGTTCATTGTCAGTTGCTCTGTCCCTACCAGTGTCCAGTAGTGTGTAAGAAACTATTTTTAAAGGGATTATGTATATATATATATTTTACATAAAAGTCTAATTCTTGCTTTAGAATTGTGTTCACTTGAACTACAACTCTCCCCGTTGGGCTTTCCAGAGACCTCAAATAGATTCTTTCTCTACCATGAATATGTCTGCAGTTATTAGATCTGCAGGTAACATCATTCAAGATGTATGGAAGCTTAATACACAGATTTAATGCCATCAAATCTCTTTCTTGATCTTGGTCCTACTCAAATTGTAAGTCTTGCAAGTTGCATGATAAAAAGGTGATATGGTTTGGCTCAGTGTCCTAACCCAAACATCATCTCGAAGTGTAATCCCCACATCTTGTAGAAGAAACCTGGTAGGAGGTGATTGGATCATAGGGGAAGTTTCCTCCTTGTTGTTCTCATAACAGTGAGTTCTCATGGGAACTGATGGTTTAAAAGTGTGGCACTTCCCCCCACTTTTCTCTCTCTGTCTCTGTCTCTGTCTCTCTCTCTCTCTCGCCCTTGCCACTATGTAAGATATGCCTTGCTTCCCCTTCACCTTCTGCCATGATTGTAAGTTTCCTGAGGCCTTCCCAGCCATGAGGAACTGTGAGTCAATTAAACTTCTTTTCTTTATAAATTACTCTGTCTCAGGTAGTTCTTTATAGCAGTGTGAAAACTGACTAATACAGGAAATTGATACCAGGAATGGGCCATTGATATGAAGATACCTGAAAATGTGGAAGCAACTTTGAAACTGGGTAACAAGAAGAGGTTGGAACAGTTTGGAGGGCCTAGAAGAAGACAGGAAAATGGGGGAAAGTTTGGAACTTCCTAGAGACTTGTTGAATGGTTTGGACCAATATGCTGATTGTGATATGGACAATGAACTCCAGGATGAGGTGGTCTCAGATGGAGATGAGGAATTATTGGGAACTGGAGGAAATGTGACTCTTGCTATGCATTAGCAAATAAACTGGCAACATTTGGCTTGTACCCTAGAGATCTGTGGAACTGCGAACTTGAGAGAGATGATTTAGAGTATCCAGTGGAAGAAATGTCTAAACTGCAAAGGATTCAAGAGGTGACTTGGCTATTTCTAAAAGTGTATGTTCGTATGTGTGAAGAAAGAGATGGTTGAGAGCAGAGCATAACACTTTGGAAAATTTGCAGCCTGACCATGTGATAAAAAAGAAAAACGCATTTTCTAGGAGAAATTCAAGCCTGCTACAGAAATTTGCATAAGTAACAAGGAGAGAATGTTAACAGATAAGACAATAGGGAAAATGTTTCCAAGGCATTTCAGAGATCCTCATGACAGCCCCTCCCATCACAGGCCCAAAGACCTAGAAGGGAAAAATGGTTTTATGGGCCAAAACCAGGGCCCTGTTGCTCAGTGCACTCTTGGGACATGGCACTCTGAGTCCCAGTTGCTTTAGCTCCAGCTGAGGCTACAAGGGGCCAAGTTACAGCTTAGACCATTGCTTCAGAAGTTGCAAGCCCCAAGCCTTGGCAGCTTCCACATGGCGTTGGGCCTTCAGGTGCACAGAAGGCAAGAATTGAGATTTGGGAACCTCCACTTAGATTTCAGAGGATGTATGAAAATGGCTGGATGTCCAGGCAGAGGTCTGCTGCAGGGGCAGAGCCCTCATAGAGAACCTCTACTAGGGCAATGTAGAGAGGAAATGTGGACTTGGAGCACTCGCCCCTCAACAGAGTCCCCCCTGGGGCAGTGTCTATTGGAGCTGTGAGAAGAGGGCCACCATCCTCCAGACCCCGAATGATATGTCCACCTACAGTTTACATTGTGCACCTTGAAAAGTTGCAGGCACTTAATGCCGGCCTGTAAAAAGAGCCAAGGGGGCTGTAACCTGTGGAGACACAGGGAAGACACTGCCCAAGGCCTTGGGAGCCCACCTGTTGCATCAGTGTGCCCTGATGTGAGACATGGGATCAAAGGAGATTATTTTGGAGCTTTGAGATTCAATGACTAACAGTGCTGCCAGATTTTGGACTTGCATGGGGTGTGTGGCCTCTTTGTTTTGGACAATTTCTCCCATTTGGAATGGGAACATTTACCCAACACCTATATCTACATTGTATCTTGGAAGTAACTACCTTGTTTTTGGTTTTACAGGCTCATAGGTGGAAGGGACTTGGCTTGTCTCAGATGAGACATTGGAAACGTACTTTTGAGTTAATGCTGGAATGAGTTAAGACTTTGGGGGACTGTTGGGAAGGCATAATGGTGTTTTGAAATGTGAGAAGGACATGAGGTTTGAGATGGGCCAAGGGTGGAATGATATGGTTTTTCTTTGTGTCCCCACCCAAATCTCATCTCAAATTGTAGTTCCTGTGTGTCAAGGATGGGGCCTGGTGGGAGGTGATTGGATCATGGGGGTGGTTCCTCCATGCTGTTCTTGTGACAGTGAGTTCGTTCTCACAAGATCTTATGGTTTAAAAATGTGGCACTTCCACCTTTGTGGTCTCTCTCTCTCTATGCTTTGCTTCCCCTTCACCTTCTGCCATGATTGTAAGTTTCCTGAGGCCTCCCCAACCATGTGGAACTATGAGTCAATTAAACCTCTTTTTGTTATAAATTACCCAGTCTCTGGTAGTTCTTTATAGCAGTGTGGAAAAGGATTAATATAATAGGTTTTTTGAAGAGTCATATAGGTTGTCTCCAAATTATTCTACCAAACTCTGAACCTCTGTCTTCACTAAGTGATGTGAGGTAGGAGATGTGTTATGCATAATTTTGTCCTTAACTTTGGAGGAAATATCTCAGGATACCGATGATTCTCAGAACCTTAAAAATGCACACATTTTGCTATCCAGGACACAAGCCATGTTCTGTTTATCAGGCCCCATTATCATCATCTCATTAATACCTAGACCAGCATGAGATGTTGTGGAATATTATGAGGGTCAATGTCTCTTAAACTGTATTGTGACAAAGGAAAGATTTAACATGACCATGAGTACAAGGCAAGGAATTTTCACTGCTGTCTTTTTATATACATGTTACATGCTTTTGAAACTCTCTATTGATGCAGAAAGTAGCTGCAGTACTTCTTAGCTAAGTTCCCAATAGTTCACCATTAGCCCTCTCAAATCCATGTGGTTTTTTGAAAGGTCTAAAAAAGTGAATTAAATGGAGATGTAAGTAAAACTATTACTTTTGCATCCTTTAACATTTGATTGCAGTGTAAAGCTCTGAATTTTATCCCAAATTTCAGTAGAGCTACTGCTGACTTGCTATCTTAGATGGAAGCGGGGGATTGACACTTTCAGGCTTGTCTTGTATTGTTTCTTACTCTAAAGGACAAGACAACAGTATGAACACCTGCCAGCTATTAGGTATTACCCAGCCAAAATATGCGCTCAGAGACTATGTAAAGTAGCATGGTTTGTGGACACAGACTCATTGTACACATGGTGAGATAGGCTTAGGACTTACCTAATTTCCATAGTTGGCAGACCATGTTGGTGCTTGGGGTAACCAACTTTCAGGGTAAGCTCTGATCACATATTCAAATATATTCCAGGACTGGATAATTCTCATTCTCCAGACTAAAGTTATAGTTTAAATTTCTACAGATCTGTCTAAGGAAATATTGTAGAATGTTTGTAGTATATACTTACTGTGATGTTTTCAAGGTCTTCATTGCATGGGATGAGACTTTTTCCTCAGACAAATATCTCTATGTGTAGGATGGCTAATATTTGGATAATAACTGAAAGCTTATACTTTTCTATTTTATTGGCTAATACCAGCATTTTGGTGACCACTATCATCCTAGGCAGCCTCGTCTCATTTTTGTGAGCTGCTACCATCACATCTGTGTGCATCAAGGCATCCTGGTTGCCTTGTTTTTTTTGTTTTTTTTTTTTTTTTTTCGCCTTTGATTTCACCTGGGGAACATTATAAAGGTAGGTTGTCTGAGCTCTTGTCATAAGTCAGTGTTATCATTATCACCTCATCAGTCTTCCAATCCTTTTCTCAATATTATTACTTGGTGGTTTTGGTATCTTGTCTTCATGAACATTAGACCATCATTGCCTTCGAGCTCCAAGGGAGCCACTGCAACAGGGTCTTCAGACTAATTCCAGGTATTCTTAGCAGGGGTTTTAATCCTGAGTTCTGAGAGAGTGTTTCCCAGTTACTGTCCAGGCCTATATTTATCTCAGTACAGTACTCTCAAGATCAACATCCATACCTCTTGACTTAGATCCTCTAAATTATATTAGCTTATTTCAGAAATTCTTATGGTAAGTAACCCAATTCCTCATTAAACCTAGTATTGATTTGTTGCCCCTCATCTCCAAATCTACCTTCATTTGCCTGTTTTGTGATGCCGGAGCAGGAATCATTAAACATTTCTTTTTGGGCAGCTGGCACAATGTTAACCTTGGTCAGTCAAGGGTGCTGGAGGAAGCGTATTTGCCTCCTGGCTCTGGATGCTTGTTCCCTTTATGCTGGACTGTGTGGCTGCCAGTGGCCTGAACACCAGGGTGTGTTTACCCTCCAGCAAGATTTGTTTGACAGTCTGCCCCATGATTTCCTTCTGCCCAGCCTTAGCCTGTCAGCAACTAGGTAAAAAGCTTCCTGCTCCTCTCGCAATATCTGCTAGGTGTGAGCCAGCTCTAGCAAGGTACAACCCAGGGTACCATCTTTACTATCCCATTGGTTTTCTACTTGTCAGTCTTGGCCCCAGGGCTGCAGAACAGCTCTGCCCTGGCAAGTCAGTAAACCTCTCCAGCATCAGGGGGCTATCACTCACCCTCTCCAAGGAGGATTCCCTCTCAGCCTTGGGAAGGGAGCCTCTTTCCCTTGTTTGTTTCTTCCTCGGGTTCTCTCAGCCCTTTCACAATTCACCACTAGTAGTTATTCCTCTGTTCCCAATTAATATTTTTTATATTAAAAATTTTCATATGTAAGTTACTGGTATGGTTTATGTGTCCTGACTGGATTCTAACTGATGCAGGATTATGTATGAGAAACAGTATGTAGAGTTTATCACCTGATAAACTCTCAAAGGTGATACTTCTAAAGTAGTTTAGTCGGCCGGGCACGGTGGCTCATGCCTGTAATCCCTGCCCTTTGGGAGGCCAAGGAGGGCGGATAACGAGGTCAGGAGATTGAGACCATCTTGGCTAATATGGTGAAACCTCATCTCTACTAAAAATTCAAAAAATTAGCTGGGCCCATGCCTACTTGGGAGGCTGAGGTAGGAGAATCCCTTGAACCGGGGAGGTGGAGGTTGCAGTGAGCCAAGATTGTACCACCGCGCTCCAGCCTGGGGGACAGAGCGAGACTCCATCTCAAAAAAAAAAAAAAAAAAAAAAAGTTGCTGGCCTCCTTGCCAATGAAAGTGGGATGTTAAAAAACCATATGAACATGGCCAACTGTAGTATGTTAGACCAAGTAATTCTCCAAAGTTGTTATATAAATTTGCATTGATTAGCAGTGTATTTGAATTTTCATTACATCCTTACAAATACTTGTCCTTGTGTGTCATCTTGGTCCTGGCAAATACATAGTGGTATCTATTTATGGTTTTCATTTTTATTTCCATTAAGACTAATGAGGTTGAACACATTTTTCTATACTTACTGGCCATGTGAACATCCTTTTAATCACTTTCTGTCCAAGTACTTTGCCCATTTTTCCTTTGGCATGGCGGCTTTTTTCTTATTCATTTATACGAGTTCTTTATACATTCCCTAGACTACACTCTTTCTTAGTAGTAGTCATTGCAATTATTTTTCTTCCAGTCTTTGGAGATACAATTTAGAATAATAAGAAAACTCATATACTAAGAAATACATCTGAAATTAAGTTTAGAACACATACACACACAGGTGTAATAATTAAAGAAAATAATATTATCTAAATAAGGCATGCCGTGTTCATGATTTGGAAACGTACAACAAGTAAAGATATCGTTTTCCCCAAACATTATCTATAAATCCAATAAAGTATTGATCAAAATCTTGGCAGGTCTCTTTTAGAAATTGAAAAGCTAATTCCAAAATGTATATGGAAAGCTGCCAATCTTGAAAAAGATAGCAGATATGAAGACCTACTCTAAAGCCTCACTAGCTTAGACAGTGTGATTTTGGCATGAACAAATACAAATAGAGCAAGAAAAAACAACAGAGTTTTGTATTCAAGTCAGTACTCTTTTTGTCAGAGTAGTTTTCACAATTCCTAGAGATAACTGATTCACAGTTATTTGAACCTCTATTTATATACAAATATTTGTTCTCCAAGCTTCCTCCAAATTCTGATCTTGAGTTTTCTTCTAGTCTGTAATTCTCCCTAAATAAGATTCATTTAAGGCAGTTTCAAATTGTCCTTTGCATATGCCTGTGACTCACAGCAAGGCATTTCTCTTTGAAGTCTACTGTATAATATTTATTCCCAGAAGAATTCTCATAAATTTTATTTCTTAAATTACTTTAAGACAGAATGCAGCATGCCCAATGTCCAAAGTGTAGTATGTTCTCTCCACTCCCTTGCAAGTAAGTTAATTCCCTTTTTAGTCGCTGTGATACTTGATCAGAGATTAAATTTGGTATCTTTCTGTTAGTTTAGAGGCATAATTGTAGTGATTAGGTGAGAGGGAGAAGCCTTTTTATAGGATTAGCAGTGTTCCTTATAAAAAAAACCATAGCATTTTGACAGACTTCTATGTTTTCAATAAAGGCCATTTTAATTTCCAAGGGCTAATGCTATAGAGAATATTACTGCCCATTCATAGAAAACAGCAGGAACCATTGTGAACAACATGCCTACCTTTGAAGACATTGTTTGGATTTTGAGTTTGCTTGAATAGATCATGCCAGTTTTGGATGACATTCCCAACAGGAAAAATCAATAACTCTGTTACAACCATCACTCATATACAGGTCAATTTTGGTACATTTTATTTCCTGCTGATAAATGTAATTAATTGTAAAAATAGTTTCACATTTCTCTTTATAACTAAAGGCAATGTACTGTTCAAATGATCTTAAATGCATGAATTATCTTTAGAATATGCTAGATAGTTTTTAGAGTTTTTTTTTCTCAGCCAGTCTTCCCTTTTTCCTTTTTATGTTAAAGTAAAGCTTTGCATTATAACAAAGAAAAGAAGATTTTTTTTTCTTCTAAGGATCAAGTGTGGGAACTAAAATGAAAGATGACCTATTCTGAATTGCTTAAGAAAAGTGAAAAGATTTTTTACTAGTGTTATTGAAGTCTGTATTTTATTGATACATTTTTAATTTATCAATAAAAGGTTATTACAGTTCGTGCAAATATTTTATATTTGTGTTAAGATAGTTGTGACAAACTCCCATTATTAGCCACTTTAGGTTTTGCTTCAACAGTTACAAGTTGAAATCTCAATCTTCTTAAGGGACTGACAAAGACTGAATGAGGCAGAAACAGTTGAGGTTTTGCTTTCCCAGGGTGAATTGCAGGCAGTGTCTGAAGGAGAAGGTGGTTGTAAAAGGGCTTGGCCATTTCCATCCAGTGTGAGGCTCCCTATTTATGGCTTATATTTACTTTAGAGCTCCCCTTTGGACTAACAGACTTTAGCAGGTCTTCACCATGGTTTAGGACTTCTGCCAAATCCTGTGTCTCCTGTGTGTTACTACTCTCCAATAAATATTTTGTACTCTTAGCTTCATTTCAGCACATACTATTTAGAGAAATCAACCTGTGATAAGGCAAATTTTAAAATATAATATAGAATTATATTACAAATCAGAAAGGGAGACACATTAAAATTCAATAATGCCACACTTTAATCTACAAAAATACATTTAGCTAAGTCACCATAGTTACACTGATTACTATGAATCCCGCTGAGCATCTTTAAAATGCTTATCATTAGTATTTTTTAAAATGGGAGAAAAAAGGGAATTTTTTACGGCAAAATATGTACATGCTGACTACACAATTTCCAACCAAACAGTGATCGTTACAATAGTGAGATAATATGTGACCACTGTTAAACATTACCTTTAATGTTTCCGATTGCTTTTTTGAGTAAATACTCTTTAGGAGAAAAGCAAGTTTATATCTTATTATCAGTGGAACAGTAAGTAATTTTATTAGTATGTTCTAGGAATCATTGATGAATGAAGGAAGAAAACTTCACAAATACTCAAATTATTAAAACAAGAAACTTTCCAAAATTTTTGCGGATAGATTTGATATAACTTTTGCTCAGTAACTGTAAATATGGAACTAAATTTACCTATACAAGCATGTTTAAATTTCATGATCTTTGATTTAATCACAGGGAATCAAATTCAGAAATTCTATAGATAAGTCAGCATCTACTCCAACGTATTGTAATTATACACAGAATGTGAATTCGTATAATTCATGATTTTTACCTCTTAATATGGATGTTATCTATAGTGTAGTCTTTACAGTCAGCATTTTCAGAGATCTTCAAATACATAAAGTATATGAGATGCATACATAGCTTTAGGAACACATTGCTGCTATGGTTTGAATGTGCGCGTCAAAAAGCACGTGTTGGAAACTTAAGTGTTGGAAACTTAATCCCCAATGCAGCAGTATTGAGAGGTAGGACCTTTACAGGTGATTAAGTCATGAGGGCTCTTCCTTCGTGAATGGATTAAAGTTGTTATTGAGGGAGTGTGTTCCTTATTTTGAGAGTGAGTTTGTAATGAATGTGAGTTCAAGTTCAGTTATCTCTCTCTCTCTAATGTACTTCTTTGCCCTTCTTCCTTCTGCCGTGGATGACACTGAAAGAAATCCCTTGCCAGAAGCAGTGCCCTGGACTTTGGACTTCCCAGAATCCAAAACTGTAAGAAATCCACCTCTATTCTTTGTAAATTACCCAATCATAAGTATTCTGTTATAGCAACAAAAAATGGACTAAGTCATCGCTAACATAAAGCTCTTCATTTGTTTGTTTTGAAAGAATTTAACAGAATCCCTGATTAGATCCAGAGGTGATAGCCTACAACTATTACTGTTGTTCCCCTTCTACCTATCTATATTTTGAGTTCTAAGGCACAGTACAGAGAAGTCATCCAGGGAGCGCTAAATACTTGGTGCTTTTATAGTGTCAGAGTTGTTTGAACCAGAGCAACTCCATCTTGAATAGGGGCTGTGTAAAATGAGGCTAAGACCTACTGGGCTGCATTCCCAGATGGTTAAGGCAGTGTACGTCACAGGATGAGATAGGAGGTTGGCACAAGAACAGGTTATAAAGACCTTGCTGATAAAACAGTTTGCAGTAAAGAAGTCAACTAAAACCCACCCAAACCAAGATGGTGACGAGAGTGACCTCTGGGTTGTCCTCGCTGCTACACTCCCAACCATCACTCTGACAGTTTACAAATAGCATGACAATGTCAGAAGGTTATGCTACATGGTCTAAAAATGGGAGGAATGAATAATCCACCTCTTGTTTAGCATGTCAAGAAATAACCATAAAAATGGGCAACCAGCAGCCCCCAGGGCTGCTCTGTCTATGGAGTAGCCATTCTTTTATTACTTTACTTTCTTAATAAACTTGCTTTCATTTTATTCTATTGACTTGCCCTGAATTATTTCTTGCGTGAGATCCAAGAACCCTCTCTTGGAGGTCTGAATCTGGACCCCTTTCCTGTAACAATAGGATTCCAAAAAGTTTGTACTTTAAGAGTGATGATTTCTCACAGCTAAAATATGTATTTTATCTTTTGCAGGCCTTTAGGATTTACAGCTCCATCTCAGTTTCTCAGCTTCTTAAATGCTTATTACAGTTTTCTACCACCTTCAAGAAGCTTCCTCCTGCAACACCAGGTAGCATTTATCTTTCTCCTAGCTAGTCTTAGAATTTATTGTTTATGGCCGGGCGAGGTGGCTCAAGCCTGTAATCCCAGCACTTTGGGAGGCCGAGACAGGCGGATCACGAGGTCAGGAGATCGAGACCATCCTGGCTAACACAGTGAAACCCCGTCTCTACTAAAAATACAAAAACTTAGCCGGGCGAGGTGGCAGGCGCCTGTAGTCCCAGCTACTCGGGAGGCTGAGGCAGGAGAATGGCGTGAACCCGGGAGGCGGAGCTTGCAGTGAGCTGAGATCCGGCCACTGCACTCCAGCCTGGGTGACAGAGCGAGACTCCGTCTCAAAAAAAAAAAAAAAAAAAAAAGAATTTATTGTTTATAATATATACTTTAGCATTTAATTATATTCAACTTAATACTTTCTTGTTGTAATTTTAGAGTTTTCTGTAATTTTTACAGTACTCAATGTGTTATTTTCCCCAAAATGTTGTAACTTTTTACAGAGATGAACTATGACAAGTATTTATTTTGTATCCATTTTTCCCCAAAAGTGTTGCAACTTCTAGCAGGGATGATCCATGAGTATGTTTAAAGTTTTGTAACGCTTTTATTAAATTGAACTGAGAATCAATCTATTGTGGATAATGCTGTTCTTGGTGTTATATTCAGGTAATATGGCTGAATGAATGGAGCAAGCCATTCAGAAATAGTGCATTTCAAATGTGTTTGGTTTCCATTAATAAAATTCAATATAGATATGAGACTCACTCTATTGAAAAACCTGAAGATGCAATAAAAGAATAAAATAAAACATATCTATTTATTTTATAGCTTTGGAATTTAGTCGTAGCTATATTAGGAGCTATAAATAATGGAAGTGCATTTTAAATGTGTAGTTTTCTTTAACTAGGATATAATTTGGTTTCTTTTTCTTGATTCCTTTTTATCTCCCAAAATTACATTGGGGAAAAAAATCTGATGTCCTGCATTGCCACACCCGGTTTCATCTTTCAGACTGAAGAAGCCAAGAACATTTGTGTGGGCTTAGTGAAATAAAGATGGATATAATCTGTTTGGCTGTAGCAGGTCTTTGCAGAATCTATTTGCTGAGTGTTAAAAATCTTCAGATACTGTTCTAATACTTAGTAAAGAGACCAGGGTACTAAAGAACAGTGGTACTTTTACATAGTGTCTCAATTTTATATTTAAATACTAATAATGTGTACATATTATTTATAATTCACATCAATATTATATTTAATTCATTGATTTGTATTTTAGTGTAGTAGTTTATATAAACATGTAACTTAAAAATTATTCACACTTATAACTTTAATTATGTGTGGATTTGTTCACATATTAAACAAATGGTATTGAGTCCCTACTACCCGCCAAGCACTGTTCCAGACTTTTGGAATACAGTGGAAAATAAAAGCGAGGGAATAAAACCCTCTGTCTTCGGAGACTTTGATTGTTGAGTTCTTGAAAATCTAATGTTACAGACACTAGCATATAGTATGAATAGTTTTTATTAATATATAAAAATGTAAAATTGACCTATTTGAGCAATCTTGTTGCCATACTACTCAAACAGTGTTAGTCCTAAATGTGAATTGTTTTAATCATCACATAGACATGGCATTTAGCAGCTTAAAATCCACCTGGTAGTAGTAATAGTTGATGTGTTTTCTTCATGCCTACTATTTGTGGGTAACAGGTGAGTAGTATGTAAAAACACCGTAGCATTCCACTGGCATCGATACCACATAAAAAGTACAAGATTTTCAAAAGAGATGATGGATGGATGGATGGATAGATAGACAGATAGATAGATAGATGAGTGATAGATTCCACAATCACAGAAACATAAATATTTATATACATATATACTCAACTGTGTGTCAGTGTGTGTCTTTGTGTCCCACAAGCTGATTGCATAGGAACACAAATTAGAAACTAGGTGACTAGCTCTCTTGGGGGATACCCCACTGATCACAACAGAAGTATACTGGCCTAAGGCATAACATTTTAAGAGAGCTCCAATTCCATACCTTCAGGTAGATATGTGACAGATGCAGTGAAAAAATAGATGGATTTATACAAATATTTCAGGAGAGTTGTCAGCTTTTCTTTTTTGCTGAGTAACCTCAGGGAAAAATGGGAAATTACCAACTAAGATGGTGTTGTGAAAATCAACACAAAGGGAAACAAAGAGGGTCCTGCTAATCCGATAGCACACCCATCTAAACAACTGCATTAATGAGACAGCAAGGTGCTCAATTGGGAGAGTGGCAGTGTATTTTGTAAGACATACCTTTCATGTTTAGATTTTCAATTAGCTATATTGTTTAGTTCTGTTTTCTAAGTCAAACAAAAATAATAGAACAATTGAGTTATCCAAAAAATAATTTAAGGCATTTGGAGACAAGACAAGGTGATAATCCATTAGGGAGAGAAAATTTAACATTTTCTAGCTCTGCAGAAACAGTGGATAGAAGCCTAATTAGCTGTTTAATACATTAATCAATATTTGAGCTTACTTTATATTGTCTTAAGATCAGTTGATATTCCATTCTTTCTTTTTAACGTCCATAATATTTGACGTCAGCCAACACTTGGACGTGAGTTTGTTAATGCAATTTTTTAATAAGCAACAGTTATTAGTAATTTGCAAACTGCAAGAACAAAAACTGTCTTAGTTTTTTAGTATCAGACTGAGAAAAATGCTCAGTATAAAATTTCTGGATGATAAAGTAGTCTCAGGGATCTTTTGTGAGCTCTAGGGCATAATGAAACGGAAAGAGTTTAGGATTTGCCGTAACAATTTCAGGACTCAACAGCATATGTGCCACAGTTACTGGTTGTAGTATACTGTACAATGTTGCTTAAATGAAAATGACCATACATACTTCAGAATATTTTCTTTTTGTAAAAGTGAGCATTTTATTTTATTTAAGTATAACACTTACAAAGTGCACATATCATTAGTATAGAACTTGAAGAATTTTACTAATTGATTTTTCTAAAAACCAGTAACCCATTTCAGAAAGAGTACTTACCAACATCCCAGAAGCCTTTCTTGTGATCCTTTCCAGCCTCTACCTTCTCCCAAGGTTAGCTTCTAAAAGTTGATTCCCTTTTTATAATTAAAGTGAAATTTGCACCACATAAAATCAATCCGTTTAAAATGCACAATTCAGTGGCAATGAGTACATTCACAATGCTGTACTACCACCACCTTTATCAGATGTCAAAATATTTTCATCACCCCCAGAGAAAACCTCACACCCATGAAGTAGTCACTTCTCATTCTTCCCTCTCTCCCGTCTCTGATAACTACTGGGAATGTTTTCTCTCTGTGTGGATTTATCTATTCTGGATATGTCTCTCTCTTTTTTCTCTCTGTGGATTTATTTTTTCTGGATATTTCTCTCTGTTTTCTCTCTCTGTGGATTTATCTATTCTGGATATTTCTCTCTGTTTGCTCTCTCTGTGGATTTATCTATTCTGGATATTTCACATGGAATCACACAGTATGTGAACTTTTGTGTCTATCTTCTTTCTCTTAGCATGACGCTTTTGAGGTTCATCCATGTTGTATTATTTCTCAGTGCTGTAGTCTTCCCTTTTCATATCTGAATAATATTCTATTATATGTACAGTTGACGTGAACAACATAGGGGTTGGGGCACTGACTCCCTGTGCATTCAAAAATCTGCATATATATTTTGACTCCCTGCCAAATTAACAACTAACAGACTACTGTTGACTGAAAACCTTACTGTTAGCATAAACAGATGATTAACGCATACTTTGTATATTGTATGTATTCTACAACTGTATTCTTACAATAAGCAAGAAAGAAGAAGGAGCTATTAAGGCAATCATAAGAAAGAGAAAACATATTTACTATTCATTAAATAGAAGTATATTCATATAAAGGTCTTCATTCTCATCTTGACATTGAGTAGGAGTTGAGTAGGAGTAGGAAAAGGAGAGATTGGTCTTGTTGCATGGGTGACAGAGGCAGTAGAATAGCTGCACATTAGTGGACTCTTGGAGTTCAAACATGTGTTGTTCAAGGGTTGACTGTATACATCTGTATGCTACATCTATTTATTTGTTGTAGTTATCTATGTATTTGTTATTGTTATCTATTTATTGATGGCTATTTAGGTTGCTCCCCTCTTTTGGCTATTGGGTATGGTGCTGCTATGAACATTTGTGTGCAAGTATTTTTTAAATCTCTGTAACTAGTTCTTTTGGGTATATACTCATGAATACAACTGTTGGGTCATATGGTGAATCTATATTTAACTTTTTGGAAAACTGTCAAACTATTTTCCACAGTAACTACATTATTTTACATTTCTACCAACAATGTACAAGTGTTTAAAGTTCCTCACCCTTACCAACACTTATTTTCTGTAGTTTTGTTGTTGTTGTTGCTATCCTAAAGAGTATAAAGTGTTAATTTATTGTAATTTTGATTTGCATTTCCCTAATGACTAATGACATTGAGTATCATTTTATTTGCTTATTTGCCCTTTGCATATGTTTTTTGGAGAAATTTCTAGTTAAGTCTTTTGTCTATTTTTAATTAAGTTGTTTGTGTATAGTTGTAAGAGTTCTTTATATATCTATATACTAGTCTCTCATCAGATATATAATATGAAAATGTTTTCCCCATTTTGTAGGCTTTATTTTCTCTTTCTTGATAATGTTCTTTAATTCACAAAGTTTTTAAATTTGATGAAGTCCAATTTTTCAGTGATTTTTTTGTTTGTACTTTTGATGTCTTATCAGAAAATCTTGTACCAAATCAAAGGTCATAAAAGCTTACTCATATGTTTTCTTTTAAACATTTTATAATTTGATTCTATATTTAAGTTACCAGCTTATTTCGAGTTAATTTTGCATATTGTGTGTGGGTATATATCTATATTTTTTATATATGGATATCTAGTTGTCTGTCACATCACCATTTTTTGAAGAAACTATCTTTTCCCCATTGAATTCTCATGGCATATTTGCTGAAATCTATTGGCCATTGATGTACGGGTATATTTCTGAACTTTTAATTCTATTCCATTGATCTGTATAGTACATCCATCCTTATTCCAATACCACACTGCCTCTAGCTTTGTTCTTCTTGCTCAATAATTCTTTAGCTATTTGGGTCTTCTTGCAATTCCATGTGAATTTGAGGATGGACTCTTTCATTTCTGCAAAAAGAAAAAGCTTATTGAGATTTTGATTGGAATTTCAGTAACTCTGTAGGTCACTTTGAGTAGCATTGCCATCTTAATAATAAATCTTTTAACCCATAAATACATGCTGCCTTTCCACTTATTTAGATCATTAATTCTTCTCAAAATTGTTTTTGCAATTTTCAGTGTAACCGTTTTGCACTTCCTTGGTCAAGTTTGTTCCTAGATATTTTGCTCTTTTGGATGCAATTGAAAAAGGAATTGTTTTTTCAATGTTATTTTCAAATTGTCTTATAGTTATAGTTTAAACATACAACTGAATTTTATGTGTTGATTTTGTATCTTGTATCTTTGCTAAATTGGTTTATTAGGTGCAATCGTTCGTGGAGGTTTTTTTGGTGGACTTTTTAGAAATTACTGCTGATTTTTAATTCAGTAGGTTATTTTGACTATTTTCGAGCAACAGGTAAATATAGCCTTTTTGAATTTAATCCTATGTGTTTGGCATTTTTGTTGAATATTATGTTTTTGAGATTCACCCTATTCTTTTCTATTGTTTCAGATTGTTACCTTAATTGCATGTATATTTTACATTGCTTCAATATATCCCAATTTACTTATCTAACCTATTGTTGATGTCCTTAAATGGACATATAGTTTTAAGATAATGCTATGTATCAAAATTTCCTTTAAGGCTGCACATCTTGTACTTTGTGAAATTGTCAGTTCCTACATCATGGGGATGTACTTTATGGATCCTGGGAAGTAATAATTCTGTGGTAGGCTGAATAATGGCACCCAAATACAGTCATCCTCTAATCCATAGAAACCATGAATATTACCTTTGATGGCAAAAGGGACTTTTCATATATGATTAAGTTAAATATCTTCATGTTGAGAGATTACATAATTCAAATGTAATCTCTCATATAGTTGAATAATCAGGGTAGACCCTAAATGTAATCACAGTGTCCTGATAGGAGCCATACAAAGAGAAATTTGATGAAAGTTCCAGATATAATGACAGAAGCAAGAAGTTGGGCTAATTTGAGAAAGGAAACATGAGCCAAGGAGTTCATCTAGAAACAAGAAAAGGCAGGAAAAAAGATTCTATTCCTAGAGCTTCCTCAAAGAACCAGCCCACCAACACTTTCTCAAACTGATTTTAGACTTCTGGCTCCCACTTTAACAGGACATATCACGTCTGTATCTCCAATTCCAATCCTGCACCTAACCATCCTCAAAATATTAAGAGTACAGCTATCTGAAAAATGACTTTGAGTCTTTTTGAGAAATAACTGAATTCTTCCTCTTGAGGTCTTGGCCACCTCTTCTTTCAATAGGTAGTAAGACTCCAGACTAACCAAGATCTGGGATTTAGAAATCCTTCTGATTCTTGTTTACCTCTTTACCTTCTTTCCATCAGTACTCTTAATAGCTGTCCATCTATTTTGCCTAGTAATGTCATGTTCTATTGACTACCTTCTCAACTCTCAGTGTAGCAGAGCTGGTCACATTGGCCATGTGGAGGCTTCAGATGGGCTCAAAAACAGACTCTCATTCACCAAGTTTGACCTAAAAGCTTCTAACTATGGATTTCTAATCTAACAGTAGCAGAGATTAAAACTGATCCCCTAATATTTAGCTCTTACTCAAAGACCAACAGTCTATTTGGAAGCAAGCTTGTTATATTGGATACCTTTTATCCTGATAGGTTCACAGGTTTATTTTTATAAAAGTGGATGCTTATTTATAAAATGAATTTAACATTTCTGCCTGCAGAGCTTGAGCCAAAACCACTATCTGGATCTTAAGGAGTAACTGAACCATTGGTGTTAGAATCCACATAACGTCTGACCAAAGACTCAGTTCATATTGAAGCATGTGTGGAAGTGGGCCCATTGCCATGAGATATTTTTTGTATCACATATTCCACTATTTAGAAACTGTAGTCTGATAGAGAACTGCAATAATCTTCTGAAGGTACAGCTGAAGCGTGAGCAAGAATGGAGTGTCATTGTCTCTATGGCATTGTGTCCCCAGTGGGAAGAACACACAGGTAGTGGAACTAACATGTGAAAGCTGGGGTGGTCCCAGTTATAGTCATTAACAATGTGCCAATGGGAGACTTTGTGCTTTCCATCTTCACAATTTTGGGTTCTGCAGGGTTAGATGTCCTCATCACCAGAAGGTGGTAAACTGTTATCAGGGAATATGTAACTAGGATTTCATTGCACACCAAGCTCTGGCTGCTGAAAGAAAGGTCACGATCGTGTAAGAAGTAATTAGCCCTGAAGGCAGAAAGAAGTAGGGCTACTGTTGCATATGGGGGTAGGGAGGAAAACAATGGGTTCTCTGGGTACTCCCTGGCATGGCTGTGACTGTAAATGCATAAGTGCAAGAAATCTAGTCAAAGAAAATCATGTGCTCCAGGGTTACAGATGCCTCAGAAATAAAAACTTTGGGTCATAACATATGGTAAATAACTGACACAAGTAGAAGTAATAGGATAAGTTGAGTGGAATTCAGAGTGGACAGTGGAAAAGGGAGAATGTTTGGGGGGTGGGAGGCTATTTTACAGAATTGGTTCACATGATTATGGAGATCAGCAAGCCCAAAATCTGCAGCATGGACTGGCAGTCTGGAGAACTGAGAGCCCATGCCTCAGTTCAAATCCAGAGGCCCTCTGCTGGCACAATTCCTTCTTCTCAGGGGAGGTCAGTCTGTGTTCTATTAAAGCCTTCGGCTGATTAGATGAGGTCCACTGATATTTTGGAAGTCAATCTGCTTTATTCAAAATTTACAATGTTGTTCTCATCCTGAATAAAACACCATCATAGACATATGCACAATAATGTTTAACTATCAAAAGATCTCATCCCCAATCAACCTCTTGATTCTAAATCTGTTTTGTTATCTTCCTGGAGGACCCAGTCAAAACCAAAAGAACACTAAAAATGATTATTGTTGGTGAGTGTTCTGTAAGCGTAGGTAAAATCATCATAACTATTCCTAGAGAGAGACAACAAAAGGTGATGATGGCCATACAAATTTATGTCAGAGATACTAATACTGGTAATGAAAAATAACTGGGAATTAGAGAGAAAATGTGGAAAAGAAAGGTGAGACAGTCAAGTAAAAAGGGCTCCCCAGAGAACCTCCAACTGGCCTGTGCACTGGGAAAGGCTATGGAAGTTCACCCCATTTGCAGACGGGAGGAACCCAGCCTCTTGAGTTCCTGTGTGGTGGGGTGAGAGCTGGTTAACAGGTTTCCCTGTCACTTTTAGCAAAATTCCTCTCTTTTTTCATTTTTGCCCAATAAATTCCATTTTTCTCACCCTTTTATGTGTCCATGAGCCCAATCTTTCCATGTCATCTGACAAGAACCTGGTTTTTAACTGAACTAAGAAGAAAGTTCTGAAACATTTTGGCTCCCAACATGGGACTTGAGAAAGGATTAGTGAGACTCAAACCAAAAAAATATTTTTCTCTTTTGCTTCTAAGCCTCTTTTCCTTCGGAATTCTTCTGAGCGTAAACTGTGCTCCCACCGCCCATTGCTCCCGGGGGTCGTGAATGTTGGCCTCAGTCCAACCCAGTCTTTCCATGGCCTTTTCCTTCCTTTTTTCGGACAGATGGGTGAGCAGTGACTCCCCACCACCCTCCCCTCCCTGCCAGGGCTGGGACACATGGTACAAGGGCCCCTGCAACTATCTAGTGTTTCCCACCACACACCTGGGAGTCTCCCTCTCCCCAGTCCGGGGAATTCAGCTCCATCCCACAGCAATTAAGGTTTTCTTCCTGGTGGAGGAACCACTTGCATAAGAATAACAGGTTCTTGGATCGGGTATGGTGGCTCACGCCTGTAATCCCAGCACTTTGGGAGGCCGAGGCAGGTGGAACACGAGGTCAGAAGATCAAGACCATCCTGGCTAACACAGTGAAACCCCACTTCTACTAAAAATACAAAAATTAGCCAGGTGTGGTGGCAGATGCCTGTAGTCCCAGCTACTTGGGAGGCTGAGGCAGGAGAATGGCGTGAACCCGGGAGGCGGAGCTTGCAGTGAGCTGAGATCGCGCCACTGCACTCCAGCCTTGGTGACAGAGAGAGACTCCATCTCAAAAAAAAAAAATAAATAAATAAATAAGAGATTCTTTCCAAGGCATCTTTTTCTCTACCCTGTCAGCAGGTTAACTTTTTTTTTTTTTTTTTTGAGACGGAGTCTCACTGTGTCACCCAGGCTGGAGTGCAGTGGTGCGATCTTGGTTCACTGCAAGCTCCGCCTCCCGGGTTCACGCCGTTCTCCTGCCTCAGCCTCCTAAGTAGCTGGGACGACAGGCACCCACCACCATGCCCGGCTAATTTTTTGTATTTTTAGTAGAGACGGGGTTTCACTCTGTTAGCCAGGATGGTCTCGATCTCCTGACCTCGTGATCTGCCCGCCTCGGCCTCCCAAAGTGCTGGGATGACAGGCGTGAGCCACTGCACCCTGCCAGTAGGTAACTTTTAAATGAGTTTTTTTCTTTTGGAAGACATTTTGGTGGGCCAAGAATGATTGGGACCATGGTTCATATTCTCTGTAGAGTTTTAATTTTAATTGTGAAAAAGGATTTGTGAAACTGACCTCAAGCTGTAGCCAATCTCATGTGCTTTGCATGTCTTTCTGTATGGTCCACAGCAAACTTTGCTGCAGGCCTCCATCTTGTTTTACATCCTGGGGGCATGGCCTGTAACCCCGTTGCAAGGCTTTGTTTAGCTTCTGTATTAATCTGTTTTCAGGCTGCTGATAAAGGCATAACTGAGACTGGGAAGAAAAAGAGATTTAATGGACTTACAGTTACACGTGGCTGGGGAGGCCTCAGAATCATGGCGGGAGGTGAAAGGCACTTCTTACACGGCAGTGGCAAGAGAAAAATGAAGAAGCAGCACGAGCAGAAACCCTTGATAAACCCATCAGATCTCATAAGACTTATTCACTATCACAAGAATAGCACTGGAAAGATCGGCCCCCATGATTCAATTACCTCCCTCTGGGTCCCTCTCACAACACCTGGGAATTCTGAGAGAGACAATTCAAATTGAGATTTGGACAGGGATATAGTCAAACCCTATCAGCTTCTGTGCATCCAGGATTCAATTCTGGCTTAGAAAATCAGTCCTATCTGGTATGGAATCTGCATGACCTTTCGCTATTTGTTGATTTCCTTCCCCTTCACGCACAGACAAAAATATTGACAACTTGTTGGGTAATAAGGGAGATAAAAGGATTTTCTTAGGAAACTCTCAGCTTAATTAGAAGTGGATATCCAAGTTATAGTTATAGGCACAAGGCCTTTATGTTTTCTTTCTATTGGACCTTATATTGCTGGAAAAAGGTTTTTTCCAGTCAACTGTATTATTTTTCTCAGTTCTTCCTTGCCACGTTTACTGCACAGATGAGAGGGGAGAGACCTTTCATGGAACCGCCAAAATTAAAAGCAGGTAGAGCCCTCTCCTCATGGTCAAACATCTTATGACAACTGGGTTTTCTTCTGTCTGCCTGTGCAGTTGTATAAGTGTTGTGTACAAGTGATGTCTATAAAAAGAATCCTAATTAATTTGACCTAAAGTAAGACAAGTGCTTGAATCAAATATTTTTTAAGGGGAATATAAAAGCTGTGGTACCTTTCAGTTCATGTGATTTTAATATTTGAGAAATAAAAACAGCCTTAAAGATTATTAGTAAAACACAGATGTCATCAAAATATAAATAGGTGGGATGAATTTTGGCAGGTCAGATGCAAGGTTTGTGAGATGCAAGGTTATAAACTGCTTTTTGGTTTTTGAGAACTGTTCAACTTGGTAAGGCCTGGAGACATATGGAATTAACCACAACCGTAATTATGCTGGAAGGAGTCAAAGCTCGGCTGCATCTAGCACACAAACAAAACACTTACTAGGTTTTGCACTAAAGTGAAAAATTGCTAAAAGTTACCATTATGACATGCAATTGAGACTCCTGGAAATAGATTTACATGTGAGGTGTGTAAGACCAGTAAAACGTGTTTTTAATAAAAGATTATAAGAAGGCATAAAAATGTGAATACTGGCCGGGCACGGTGGCCCACACCTGTAATCACGCCTGGATCCCTCGTCATACACCAAGGAGGGTGGATGATGAGGTCAGGAGATCGAGACCATAATGGCTAACACAGTAAAACCCCATCTCTACTAAAAAAAAAAAAAAAAAAAAAAAATAGCTGGGCATAGTGGCATGTGCCTGTAGTCCCAGCTACTATGGAGGCTGAGGCAGGAGAATCGCTTGAACCTGGGAGGCGGAGGTTGCAGTGAGCCGAGATCGCACCACTGCACTGAAGCCTACGTGACAGGCTAAAAAAAAAAGTGTAAATACTTGCCTAGGGTTTAAAAAATGTTTTAAATTAGATAAAATAAAGCTAAAATGTCAAACAAGTGGTGGAAGGATTGTAAAAACTAATCTTTCAAACATTCCGTGTGTGAGCATATTGACTAAATTCAAAAGGGTGTTATATGTTTTTTCTCTAAACTGAGCATTAAAATAAAAGCACAACAAGGTATTCTTAAGGCACTAATATGCTCTTTAGTAAAATTTGTAAAGGGTTTAAAAGGGTTTTTTTTGCTTTTTAAAAATTTATTAGTCATTATTTTGGCCAAAGAAAAAACTTAGGGTCACCTGGAATTTTATTTCATAGTGTCTAGTGTTTCACAATTCTACCATATTTAACAGGCTTACAAAAATCAAACTTCAGTTTCAAAATTATCTTTCCTGATGCCTGGCTTTTCAGGTACTTCAGAAGGGCCCCCAGAGAATCCAGAAAATAGAGGTAAACAGAATTATATAACATGTTTAGGTACCTGGGGTTGCCAAAATGGTGTTCAATATTCTTTAGGCTTTATTTTGATGAAGAATATTAATATATGTTCTAAAATTTTATGGGATTTCTAAACTTCTATTGTCTGAGTATATGCTATCAATTATAATTAAGGTTGTTATGTTAAGTTATTGTAAATCATGGAGATAACCAAACTTCTTTATAAACTGTGTTTCTAACTGTAACTACCATGGACATTTTGTTATTCACAGACAATTGTTTTCTTGTTTGGATCCTTTTAAAAAGATGCTTTCTAATAAGCTATAGAACATTGACAGGTTCTCTCAAACACGGATTTCTGATAACTTTGAAGGTTATTATATTGGAATAAAGAAAAAATGTACAGGACTCATGAAGAGCTGAAATGTTCATGAGTATCAAGCAAAACAGGAGTCAACTAAATGGACTGAACTCAGAAAGTCAAAGCAATCTTTTTGACGTTTGTCTGGAATATTGATGATCCCTGTTTTGTTTTTCAGAGTCAAAGAAACTTATTTTGAACTATTTATGGCCTTTAATAATTAAGTAAGTTATACTCCTGTGAACAAAATCTGGATCATGTTTTTTCTCTCTGTCTGTTTCCTCTAGAATTTGAAAACTAAGTGTGAGTATTCTTAACTTACGGCAATAGAGTTGTTTGCCATCAGTGCGTGCAATAAGAATCTACTTTTCTTTTGCAACAGGACACAATTGGAGAAACTGGTTGTTTTACCAAGGCTGTGACTGGAAGGGTATGCTTCCCTTTAAGGAGTCAAGCTCAACTTGCAGAGCTGACAAAAACCACTTGGAAACAAAAACAAACTCACACCTTAGCCTACACAGTCCCTATACAGGGTTTCTGATCTGTAGTCAGTAAAGAATATCACTTTCTAACAGACTCAGGAACTCGAAACTTTTATTGAGATCTTGAGAGGATCACACAACTCTCAGGTATTGGAGGATGCAAACCCTTGGCTAGGCTCTGCTTTAAGAGGTCTTATCTGAGATTCCTAGGGGAACAATGTTCCATCAAAGCCAATCTAAAAGGCCTATGTAGAGATAATTATTCTTTCTGCACTTCATGCAAATAATCAGGCCAAGTACAAGACTAAAGTCTGTTTTGCAAACAACTCAGTCCTATCATGATATCTTCTTTTTTTTTTTTTTTTTTTTTTTTTTGAGACGGAGTCTGGCTCTGTGGCCCAGGCTGGAGTGCGGTGGCCGGATCTCGGCTCACTGCAAGCTCCGCCTCCCGGGTTCACGCCATTCTCCCGCCTCAGCCTCCCGAGTAGCTGGTACTACAGGCTCCCGCCACCTCGCCCGGCTAGTTTTTTGTATTTTTAGTAGAGACGGGGTTTCACCGTGTTAGCCAGGATGGTCTCGATCTCCTGACCTCGTGATCCGCCCGTCTCGGCCTCCCAAAGTGCTGGGATTACAGGCTTGAGCCACCGCGCCCGGCCTTTTTTTTTTTTTTTTTTTTTTTTTTTTTAGCAAAAATGAGGACTGGAGAGAGAGAAATTTTGTTTCAAAGTTTATTATACATGTGTCATTAAATTCTAAATTCATTCATTGTTTTTAAGTTTTTGCCCACACTTGAGACTAACCCTCTTTATCCCTGTGAACCAACCAGCAATCTCTGGCTGCAGCTCGGAAGGAATAAGAGGGATGGGTAATGTAAAAATCTGGATCAACATTCTTGTTCTGAGCAATTATCCTGCAAATCCTGTCAGATGATAGGAATAAATAGGGTGCCGTAATCTGGAGGTTTCCTTTTTGGGAAAGTAAGACCAAGGGAGCTAACCAAAGCCGAGCACCACGCACCCACATCTTAGCAAGAATAACTGTAGCCACCAGTTATCCGTGTGTGTCACAAGACATCCTTTTCCCTCTCTTATTCGAAGAGGACTCAATTCCACAGCTTCACCATAGCATTCGGCTTATGATAAGCAGTCCGTGCAATGCCCTGAGACACATTTTTGTCTCAGACTCAATTCCAAGATGTGGGCCAAAGCTCTAGGAAAGAAAACTGCATCTGAGGGATCCAGAGGCAGATGATAATGATAGTTACAAGGCATTGCGCCGTTGAGCACAGCTGATTCCTGCCAAGTAAGCCAAGCTTCCCGTTTCATGGATAAAGGCCATGCTCGTATCCATCGCATAAATGAGGTCTAGGGAATTCAAGACTGCTGACAGCAGGTAAGATGGGGCGTATGTGAGTAAGAGCAGATACGCCCACCCCCTGTTAGCATGAGTGAAAATTGCTTTAACACCCATGAGTGCACCCTGTCGAGGTTGCCAGGACCCGAGGATACGAGGAGGAAGGAAAGAAAAAGGAATACCTCGCTTTCCCTCCCTCACATACCCCAGGTGTTTGCTAGGAAAAAGAAGGAACCAGGGATGCCTGTTCTCCTCTTTCTAGATGGGTAGCCATTCATGCAGTCTGTACCCCTTTCGAATGCATCTTGGACCTCTGGGACTCCTTTGAAAAACACCTTCTTTTTTCCTTTCCGTCTTCTGTCATCTCTTCACAGGTAGGTAATTGTGTCTCCATACTAAGGGACATTCTCCTCAGATGCATCCTCCAGTATGGAAAGGGTTAATTTCCCAAATCTTAAACTGGTTGGCTTACGACTGGGCTCAAGTGAAGGGAACCCAGAAGCCTGACATGCCAGCAAAAGGATCAAAGTTGTTTTGGTTTTTTTGTGTGTTTGTTTGTTTTTGTTTTTAAGCAGTTGGGCCTTTGGCCTCCCTCTCCCTGTGCAAACTGGCAAAAGCCTTGGGATCTTTGAGCTGTCTTCACCTCGCCCTTGTTTTATTTTGATACATGTTTTCTAATAATTCAGTTTGTCACTTCTGACTTTCAGGCCATGGGGTTCTAAAGGGTCATGCAACTGGAGCCTTGGACAATGGCCCCTTTTGCCTGAGATCCTGAAATAGGTCTCTTAGGGAACTATGACTGCTGTTTTCCCAAAACAGTGCCCCCTGTAAGCAGGAAGCAGTTAAGATCGGTCTTTGTCCTTATACTTGTTCGTACTTCTTTAGAGTGGGGAATGAGACAGCCAAGTAAAAAGGGCTCTCCAGAGAACCTCCAACTGGCCTTGCCCTGGGAGAATGGGGTGCAGCCATGGAAGTTCACACCATTTGCAGAGGGGAGAAGCCTGGCCTCATGCGTTCCTGCGTGGTGGGGCACAAGCCAGTTAGCAGGCGTCCCTCTCACTCTGCTGAAAGCTTTTCCCTTTTTCCATTTTTGCCCAATAAATTCCATTTTTCTCACCCTTCTAGGTGTCCGCAAACCTAATATTTTCTGGTCACGTGACAAGAACCTGGTTTTTAGCTGAACTAAGGAGAAAGTCCTGCAATAGAGGAAACTTAACTGCTTTTATAAAAGCAGACGACAATAACAAAAACGCCCTTCACACTTAAACAATTAAGTTATAAATTCTGACTGCCATTACTAAATCAATGGTCTTCTCCCCTTCTTATATCTGACAAGATTGACGGCTTTATTTTTTAAGATGTGTTTCTCTTTTCAAGACTAACCATATTATTTATTATTTCTTGAATTTAATTTTTAGAGAGCAGTTTGACCCCATTTATCTAAATTTAACTTTCTCTTTTTCCACTTAGTTCTGACCAGATTGGTAAGAAGAGCTGCGGACGGTGATGAGAACAGTCATCAGGTAGGCAGAATCATATGGAAACCTTTCCAGGAGTGGGCGGAGATGGCTTTCTGTTTTCTTTTTGTTGTTGCTGTGGTGGTGGTAAGAACACTTACCTTGAGATCTACCTTCTTAACGAATTCATAGGTACACAATACAGTATTGTTAAATACAAGCACAAGATTGTACAGCAAATCTCTAGAACGTGCTCATCTTACCTAGCTGAAACTTGAAAGCTGTTGAAGATCAACCCTCCACCATTAGCCCTCAGCCCTAGCACTGCCAACTACCCTAATACTCTGTTTCCCTGAGTTGGACTAGTTCACATATCTGAGGGAAAAGGAATCACGCAGTATTTGTAGACTGGTTTCGAGATGGGTTTATATTACTTAACATGCGGTCCTCCAGGTTTATCCACGCTGTCGCATATGGCAGGATTTCTTTTATTTTTAAAGTTGAATAATATTTTATTGTAGGTATATACAACATCTTCTTTATCCACTTATTCTATTGATAGATATTCATGCCGTTCCCATATCTCGGCTGTTGTGAACAATACTGCAATAAACAGGAGTGTACATGTCTCTTTGAGATTTTCTTTTCAATTATTTTGGATATATAACCAAAAGATGGAGTACTGGATCCCACAGTAATTTTATTTAAAACTTTAGGAAACTGCATATTTTCCATAGCAGCTGTACAGTTTTTCATTCCTATCAACAGTATACAAGGATTCCAATATCTCCTCCTCCTCATTAAAACTTGGTATCTTTTTAAAATAGTAGTTGTTATAACACACGTAATGTGTTATCTTATTGTGGTTTTGATTTGCGTTTCCCTGATAATTAGTGATGTAGACCATTTTTCTCATATCTGTTGGTCATTTGTATGTATTCTTCAGAGAAATGTCTATTCAAATATTTTGTCAATTTTTAAATCAAGTTGTTTTGTTGTTGTTATTGAGTTGCAGAAATTTTTAGTGTATTTTGGATATTAACACAAATATCCAAATATGTGTTCACAAACATTTTCTTCCATTCTGTAGGTTGCCTTTTCACTTTGTTGATTGCTTTCTATGGTGCGTAGAAACATTTTAGTTTGAAGTGTTGAAGTAGCCCCACTTGTCCATTTTTGCCTTTGTTTCTTTTACTTTTGTATCATAACCAGAAAGTCATTGCCAAAATCAATGCCATAAAATTTTCCCGTTTTCTTCTGAGAGTTTTGCAATTTCAGCTCTTACATTTACCTCTTTAATCCAGTTGGAGTTGATTTCTGTGTGAGTTATTAGGGCCGATTTCATTCTTTTGCATGTGAATATCTGGTATTAAATATTGGCTGAAAATATTTAAATACTGTGTAAGTTACTAGGCCCATTTTATTCTTTTGCACATGAATATCCAGTATCTAAATATTTTTTGAAAAGATTATCCTTTTCCCATTGCATGTTCTTGGCTCCTTGTGGCACAATAAATAATCCATTGGGCTTAATGTGTTTTAACATAGAAAGAACATTCCCTCTAGTGTATAGATGGACCATCATTACATAGGATATTTTGTTCAGAAGACGAAAACTAAGAAATGACCTAGGTAAATGACTTGCAACAACTTTCCCCCACTTCTCATTTTACCACCTCTGTTTAAAAAGTTACACCTATGAAAACGTTCACTCTATTAATAAAATTATAATGTTCCCCTTTAGGCCATTTAAATATTCTTATTAAATGTACAAAAATGATACATTTTCTTCATGCAAAAATATAAAGTTATAAAAGACATACCTTAAAAAGTGGAAGTCTTTGATCATCCATCTCCCCGAAATAACTACATGTAACAATGAACTGTATATCATTCAAGAATTTTATTTATGTGGTAATATAATTTGTATTAATACCTAATTTTATCCAGAAATGAGGACACAAATATATGTATTACTTTACAGCACTTAAGTAAAATACACAGGACAATTTGTTTCATGTTAGAAAATGTCAATGTTTAAATTATTTTGTATGAATTTATAATATTTCTACACATCAATAGAATGCAGTTCCTAAATATAATTTATTATGATGAATGTACTAGTGGTTTTATGTTTCCAGTTTTGTACTTTTACAAACATATTTGCATTAGAAGCCTTAAAATATGTGGATGGTCTCATGACTGTGTGCTTGTGCTAGTGCAAAAGTCTTGCTCTTTCTTCTGTATATTATCCATATTTGGTTGCTGTAACTGAGGATATTGTACCCAATTTCTTCAATGGCCTCTACTGTAATTATCATAATAATCCAAAACAGAGAAATCCAGGAGAATGCCTAGAGTCAAACCTCGACTTGATGCCAGAGATCACTGTTCCCTAGTTCAGCGCTAGTACTCCAATTTACTAAAATTTAATTGAGTCTTTTTATCTACATAATGGTGATGATCCTGGCAATTATAACGATGACTAGAACTATTTACTGATTACCTAATATATTAGTATCATATTTTAATTAAATATTTTTACTTTTTTTACATAACAAACCAATGAAGGGGTTTATTACTAACTCAATGTTACAAAATACATGAAGATAGAAGAAACTAATGCTGTTGTTCAGGATTAAATAATGAGGAAGTGGTTATACTGTGATTCAAGCTAATAAAATTAGAATTGATAAAAAGTAAAACTTTAGGCATATTGTTAGTTGTAGAACTCCATGCATAATCCCAAAATACTGTGTACTATTTTCACTTACCTTTGTTATATTTCACTGGGAGATTTCTTACATTAATTCCCAGATTGTTGGTTGAAACCAAATTATATTGGTTTGGTTAGAGAATTTGACAAGCACATAAATAATTCAAAATATTTTAGTTAATAGCATAACAATGTATAAAGAATTATGAGGCCAAAAGAAGAAGGATCATATTTTATTGAGCCTAGAAGAGTACATACAGTAGTTATACAATATCTTACAAATCAATACTGAGGAGTTCAGGGAAGACTCATGAAAAAGTAATGGTGTTAGCACGATATTAGTATGTTCCAAGAATTCCTGGCAACTTTGGAATGGAAATGTGGTTTGGATTGTGGTGTTGAGATCAGTTACACTGAAAGACAGAAAATCAAATGAACCTAAGGATCTAGAATTACAAACAAAAATTCTAACTAGCATTTTGAGAAATATAGGATTTTAAAAACCAAATGAAAAGGAAATTCCAAGCAAACCCAACCTACTGAGGGCTAAGATTAAATACTAAAAAAGGGTATTATAACAGAGGAAGTTGAAGAATTGTAAAAATCTCAGAAAATTTTCACTAAACTGGGCAGGGTAGAAATTGATGCTAGAACAATGGTTACATACTGAATCTGTAGGAACAGCAAAGAGATTCAAGATTAAGTAAAGAGCAACAAAGGTAGGTAGGAAAACTCTGGTTTCATCTCAGGAGAGAATATATGCTCTGATTAGTTTATTCATTATTTATTTCATTTGTCCAATGCACATTGCTGTGCTACTTAGCGGCATACAATAGTTAACTGCAGTTATAAACAAGATAAATAAATAAGTGAATTCTAAAATAAATGAAAATGCAATAAATGCTATCATCGAGTAAGTATAGGGATTCTGCCAGCACGTAACAACAGGATATCAAGTTGGGTCTAAGAAAAAAACCCACAGGTATTGATATTTACAATGATGTTTGAAATATAAAACCTAGGAAAGGGAGGGGAGTGAAAACAAGTGCATTGAAGTTAGTATAATCATGCAGGCAAAGCAGGCAAGTTGGAGTTCAGCATACCGAGCACCCTATGCCGCAGAACTCAAGTGCAGCTGATCCTGAAAATTACTTGTAACGTATTTGGATACACAGACTCTAGAATTTCTAATTTTTAATATTCAGAATTGGTGTCTTGGGGAATATACATTTTAATAACTCACCACCCACCTTTTCTGATGCAGTTAGCCACCCCCTCAGTGCATAGAACGACACTCTGGAAGTTCCATCATGCAGAAATTAACAATTTAGGGTCAAGCATAAACGGATCAAGGATGGAGTAGCTGTAAAGCTAAGTCAGTCTGGAACTTTGAGCAGCCAAAGCACAGGAAGTTGAACAGAACAGGTGTAAGGAGGTCCCTGGGAGACTCTCCAGTACTGACTGTCAGGCTCAGGCGGCTTTGTATAAGGTGTCAGTTCTGTAATCTGGGTATCAATTAAAATAAGAGCAGATTTTGCAGAAAAGACAATCAGTGTCTTTAAGGTGTGTTTTACCTGAATTTAACTGGAGGCTATTTCAAATTAGCAGAGGCATAAAAATGGAAAAAATTACAACGGATAAGGACTCATAAAGTAGACTTTATGAGTATCCAGCTAAAATGAATGCAGCTGCAATTGTTTGTGGAGGTGTGACAGGGTGACATGAGTCACTAACTTGGCTGTTTGGACTAACAGAGAATGGAGGAATTGACCTGATTAAAGTTGCATTGCCTTTGGAATGCTGGTGTGAGATTAGTTTTGGTCATTTCACTTGTGATGGAATTAACCAGCTGATGTGACTCAGAAGATAGATTGCATCTCAACGTCTTATAGTTTACACACTAAAGAATTCTTCCTCAGCACAAGTTCAAGGTGAAATGCCTTCTTAGTCTATAGCTGCAAGCATGACTTGTTTAACTTAGAAGAAACATAAGGAATTGATGATATCCTTTTTATTACCATGTGTAATAGTGATGCAATGTGGACTGACTGGGGCCACTTAAATCATCTGTTCCCTTCACATAGCCACCTTTATTTGGGGGAAATCAACTTATTGTGGTGCCAAAGTCATCGCGGTTTTCGTCATTAAAAGTAATGGCTTTTAATGATGAAAACCGCAATGACTTTTGCGCCATCCTATTACGTAAGCAGAAAAACTATTGTGAAACCATGTTTGTACTTGTATTGTCAAATTCTGTTGCTTGAGTGGGTTTTTTAAAAAGTAATTTTTCTTAAAAAATAAAGCTATTTGACAGTTTTTCTCAAAGACCATGTATATATAGGCAATGGAAACTGGAGAACTAGACTACTATCCACTGAATGTAATAAGTCGTAATTATAAATCAAGGCCAGTTCTATGCAAATAGAACAGACAATTTGTCCATGTTTCTCCATGAAGCCGCTGATGTCCTCCTGAACAAAGGGCCCACTATTTTAGTGGAAGGTGTCTTCTATCTCTAATCAAATCTGATTTCACTGTGCCCCAAGCAATCCAAGGATATTATATTTAATGAAGAAATAACGAAGTAAAGTGTTAAAAATTACAAGATAATTATTTGCATTTTAACTAAAATAAAGCGTGAGAATGTAGGTACATTTTAACCTGCTAGAAAGTGATTTGAGTGGTAGATTTTGCCTGAATCATTTGCCTAACATACCCTCATTTCCCTAATTTGCAGTATTTTAACCTGAATCATTTAATTTCTTATATTAGAAACAAATGGTACTCAATAAATGATTCTTGCTGGAGCAGAATAAGCAGATGACTGGCTTAGAGTCGGTCCAGGGCTGGTTTCTCCAGCAACCCAGGCACACTTCATCCTCAGTGCTTTTAGGACTTGCTGTCCCTTCAAAGTTTAGATATCCTTATACCTTTCTCCTTAGACTGTTTATGCAATTGCTTTCTTCTCAAATTGTTCAGGATGATCTTCTATCAAAACTTAACCGATTGACTATCTCCCTGAAATTTTTAATCCCACCATTCTAATTTTTTACTGAATACTGATTACTAATATAGTGTGTATTTCATACACTGCTTGTTGTCTGTTTCTCTCATTACAATGTGAGTAAGCCTACTGAGAACAAGATTCATTGATGTGCTTATTTCTGTAACCCTAGACCCTACAGGAGGGCTTGAGATATAGCTGACCCTATTTTTAAATGATTGTTTAGTCACAGAAAGTTACACAGAAATACATGGAGTTCCTGGGTATGCAACCTCATTCGTGTGTTCATCTTGCATAAATGTAATACAATACAAATACCAGAAAACTGTTTTCAGCTTTTCTTAAATTCTTTCAACAGGATCTTTAATGAAAAAGGATAATTTTGATGTAGTTTAACACGCAGATATTTTTATTTTATGAATTGTAATTTGAGAGTTATGCCTAAGAATTCTTCACCAAGCTCTGTGTTTAAACTTTCCATCCTATATTTCATTCTAAAAGTTTTGTATTAAGTCTATAATCTACTTTGGACTATTGTATAAGTTGAGATTTAAGTAAAAGCTCACTTATCACCTTATGGACATACAATTACTTCAGTACCATTTGCTGCAAAGATTATCTTTTCTTCTATAATTTGCTTTTGAACTTTTGCCAAAAATCACTTCACTTTACTTATATGGATTTACATCTGAGTTCTCTACTTGGTTTCTGTGGTCTATGTATGTATTCTGCCATAATTACCAGACAGGTTTGATTACTGTGGCTATTTAATAAGTAGTGAAATGGATGGACTGATTTCTTTCATTTTATCCATCTTTAAAATATATTTTTCTAATCAACTTCCTTTCTCTTTTCATATAAATTTTAAAATAATCTGGCTGTACTTTAAAAATCTTGCTAGAGTTTTGCTAGAAATTGTTTTATGCCTGTAAATCACTTTGGGGAAAATTAACATTTTTACCTATTGAGTCTTCAAATCTATAAGCACCATAATTCTTCAATATTTATGTTTTCTTTGCTCTCTTTCCTGAGCATTATATAGTTAAACAATTGTATAAATTTGTATAATGCCTGTATTGTTTTTTAGATTCACTTTTTGGATAATTGTAAATAAATTCCTGTGTTTTTTTTTAGATTTACTTTTTAGATAATTGTAAATATTGATTGGAAATATATAGAAATACAATTTAGTTTTGGATATTGATCTTTTATCCAGTGACCTTGTTTAATTGACTTTTTTTTTTTCTTTTTTTTTTTTTTTGAGACGGACTCTCATTCTGTCGCCCACGCTGGAGTGTAGTGGTGCAAACTCGGCTCACTGAAACCTCTGCCTCCCAGGTTCAAGCGATTCTCCTGCCTCAGCCTCCTGAGTAGCTGGGATTACAGGCGTGCACCACCATGCCCGGCTAATTTTTGTGTTTTTACTAGAGACGGGGTTTCACCATGTTGGTCAGGCTGATCTAGAACTCCTGACCTCGTGATCCACCCATCTCAGCCTCCAAATAACTCACTTATTAATTTTAGGATTTACTTTCATAAATTCTTGGGGATTTCCTACACAGCTACATTGTCTTCAATTAGAGACAGTTTTATTTTTCCTTAGAATAATTTATTTAATAGTTATAGAGCTATTTAAAACATCTATTTCATATTGGCTGTCTTGATATAGTTTTTGTTGTTTTTGAGGAATTAATTTATTTCATCTAAGTATATAGGATGGTTGTTTATATTATTACCTTATTATTCTTTTGCTATCTGCAGAACCTCTATAGCCCTAGTTTCATCTTGAAATTGTTAATGTCCATCTTCTGTCATTTTTTTGGTCAGTTTTGCTAGATGTTTGGTAATTTTATTGATCTTTTCAAAAAGCCAGGTTTTTTTTGTTATTTTCTGTATTGTTTTTAGTTTTCAGTTTCGTTGATTTCTGCTGTTATACTTATTTTTCCATTCTTTATGCTTGCTTTGAGTTTATTTACCTCTTCTTTTGTTTGTTTCTTCAGATGCAAGTTTAGATGATCAATTTGAGATTTTTTTCTTGTTTTCATTTTAGTGTAAGCATTTAGTGCTATAAAATTTCTTCTCACCACTGTTTTGTGTCCCCAAAATTTAAATAGGTTTTATTTTTATTTTATTCACCTAAATGTATTTTAAAAATTTTCCTTTGAGACTTCCTCTTTGACTAATGGATTATTTAGGGGTGAATGGTTTAATTTCTAAGTGTTTGAGGATTTCCCTGTTTTCCATTATTCATTCCTAGCCCGATTCCATTGTAGTTGGAGAATATTCTCTGAATGATTTCAAATATTTTAGGAGTGTTGAGGTTTGTTTTACTCACTAGGATATGGTATATCTTGACATTTGTTGCATAGGTACTTAAACAGAATGTACACTCTGATATTTGTGGTTGGAATATTCTGTAATGATGGTTATATACTGTTGGGTGATGAGATTCTTGAATTCTTCTCTTTCCTCACTGATTTTCTTATTTCCAGAGACATTAGTTTTTCCAATAATTATTGAGAGAAGGGTGTCGGAATCTTAGGTTATAATTGTGGATTTGTCATTGTTTAAACCTTTCTGTTCTAAAAGTTATTTCTTCACATATTTTTGCAGCACTTTGGTTCATATACATTTAAGATTGCTGTTTTATTTATTGATCTTATTAGGTTTTATGTCTCTTTCTATCTTGTAATTTTCTTTGCTTTGATGTCTACTTTATTTGCCATTAATTTAACCATTGCTATTTCATTTGAGTTAATATTTTTACAATCCATTTCTTTCTCATAATTTTACTTTTAAGCTGGGTGTATAATTATATTTAAAGTGAGTTTTCTGTACAGATAGCATGTAGTTCAGTCATGTTATTAATCACTGTGACATTCTCTTTTACCTGAATATTTCCACCATTTACATTTAATATAATTAATGATAATTTTAGGACTTAAATCTGCCATTTTTTGTTTGTTTTCTGTTTGTTCTCATTGCTTTCTTATTCTTGCCTTTCTGTGGGTTACCTGAACAATTTTGGTTTTGAGTATTTTTTTTTGTGTGTGTGTGTAGCTGCTTGGCAGTTGCTCTAGGTATTACATATATACTTATTGCATTGATACACAAACACACATACATAAAATATTATCACAGTCTGTTGGTATCAGTATTTTACCTGTTGGAGTAAAATATAGACAGCTTACTTTCCTTTATGTGTCTCTAACCTCTTTCATTATAATATAATTGTTTTAAATATTTCTGCTGCTTACATTTAGAATTCTATTAGGCAGTATTATAATTTTCTGCTTTAACCAGCAAGTATAAGTTAGAAATTTAATGAGGAAATTTAGACATATTGAATTTATTCATATGCTTGCTTATGGTATTCTTTTTGATTTTCCAGTCTTTCTTCTTTGATGATTTCCGATCTGTTTAAATAAATAATTTTTTTTTAGCTATTATCTTAGGGTATATCAGTTGGCAACAAATTCTCCTACTTTTCCTTCATTTGATCATATCGTGGATTTCCCCTTTATTACTAAAGTATATTTTCTGGCTACTGTTAACATATTTTTTCTTCAACTTTCAGAAGTTTAACAATTATGTGTCTTGCATTTGATTATTCTGTTAGGATTTCACTCAGCTCCTTCACCTATAGATTATGTAATTTATCAAACTGAAGAAATTTTAGTATATTTTGAGCCCCATCCCCTTTCTATGTGCGTTCTGGGATTTCAAATTTTTTGTTACAGTCTCACATGTCCCTCAGACTCTGTTAACTTTTTCCAGTGTATTTTCTCACTCTTGTTCAGATTGAGCAATTCCTATTATTCTATCATCCCATTCAATGATTATTTCCTCTGTCTCATTCATTCTGCTGTTTAATCCATCCATTGGATTTTAGAATTTCTGTTATTGTATGTCTTCTGTACTAAAGTTTCTATTTGGTTCTTCTTTATATCTTCTGTTTCTTTACCACTGTTTTCTATTTGTCTTATGACAGAGTCTGTTTTTTACAAATCTGTTTCAAACATGAAGCTGCCTCATAATTTCAAGACGAAAGTGCAAGTCCAGGGTTCCCACTTAGCCTCCATTTATACCCAAAGGGGAAGAAAGGTGGCCCTTATCACTGCTGAGCCGGGGTAACATTTCAGACTCTCTTCTAGGCCTCTTTAGAAACCTCCCTGACTGTGAAGAGGAAAGGGCCTTTCTTTACTTCTCCCACTATTGCCTCCATTGCCACTGTATGAGTTGGGATCGTTACTAGTAGAGGTAATGAGAGTCCCAACTTTTCACCCAGTCTCATCTGACACCACTGAAGTTAGGAAGGGGAGAGTTGCTTCAAGAATGCTGGATGGGGATAGAGTTTAGGCTCCCCACATAGCTCAAGTGATTCCTTGAGGGCTGTGTCATTTTGTATTTCTAGCACCCAGTATGGCTTATAAGTGTCTTAATGAAAACTCAGGGAACTGATTACCATATCATTTGCAAGGGCCTGAAATCTAGTCTCAGACTTTTTTCAGCACCATGCAAATCATCTTACACTTCTTTTGTATATAAACTTATCTAATACTCATGGGTTTTAGCCGTGCTTAGTAGGAGAAATAGTAAGAAGTGCATCTATTCCATCTTTTCCAATAATGGAAAATTTCATAAAACGAATGGTAAGTACCTCACCAAACAACACCCAATGAAAATAGTTTTAAAAATTAAATAGCATATAAAGATTCCATCTCTGAATTTTACCTAAGGTAAACTGATTCAGCTGATAAAACATTCTCAGGATGAATAGAGTTAATTATTTACATTTAATGATATTTTAAAGTCTTTCGGTTGTTAATTTCTTTTTCAATGCTTTCTTTGCTTTTCTTCTGTAAATCTCTGACTTAATAACAATATTGTGCTAACAATTGTTGAGTTGTTAAAAAGTGGATCTTGTTCAACCAAAATTGCTATTACTCTCATGAACCATAGTCTGCAACATTTTAAGGATTATCCAAATAATGGCCAATGTAACCCTTTTCTAATATCATGCTTTATCTTTTGTCTATAAGACAGCAAAAGAAGAAAGCCCTATTATAAATTTGTAATAACTTAATTTGTTATTAATAATAGATTAAGTCTTTCCAAAAACACACTTTTAAATTTCATTTATTTGATGTCAAAGAGGTAATTTATTTGCCTGGAAAGTGAGAAATTAACCATGAGTAACGTGTGTGTGTGTGTGTGTGTGTGTGTGTGTGCCTATTACTATTAGGGGAACTGAAGTTAAAGAGAAAATTAGAAAGGGTAGCTTATATAGTACCAAAAATAATTTATCTAGAAATTCAAAATTTTGTACTTCAGTGACTTAAAATTAACCATTTCTAGTACTGGTACCTTAACATCACACCAATGGCCCACATCCTGTTGGAAGATCACAATTTGAACAGTGTGCAATTTTTACTAGTGGAAATAAAGTTGCAATGTTTCTCATTTTTCCACATGAGCATGTGTAAAAGTGTTTATTGGGAGTAATCTAGAAATAAGACTGTTAACAAGCGAGTAATCAGCATCTTTAATATTATTAGCTATTCTCAACTAGATATTAAAATAACTACAGCACTTTAGTCTCCAAATAAGTATATACAATTTGTCTTTATGTGATCAGGACCAATGCTTTGCATCAAAAACCTTCAACTTTGCTGGTCAATATGATGAGCATGAAATCAATATACTGCTCTTTAAAACTATTTGCCTTTCTTTAATTGCTCACGAGATTTAACATGTGTATGTATATACACATATATGGGTATACATGTATATGTATATCTATGTGTATATGTGTGTGTGCGTGTGTGCGTGTGTATATATGCCACCTCATTTTCTTTTAGTTTTTCTTTTTACATGATTTCTACACTTTTCTATTGGACTGACGTTTTCTTGAGAATTTGTCTTTTCTTTTCTATTTGCCATGTAGTAATACTTTAATGATCCTTTGAAGTAATGTATGTGTTATCTTCTTGCTGTGTATAAGTTATTTTTTCACTTTGTATATGGAGTCATTTCTGTGAGATTTTTAATGTAGCCAAATTTACTAGTGCTTTTATTTACAGTTTTTGCTTTGTAAGCTCTCTCTGTAATATATCTTCTTTTTGTCCGAGTTCATAAAGATATATTTTGTATATTTTTTTTCCTAAAAGTTCCAGATCTTTGTTTCTACACTTATGTTTTAAATCCACTTTAAATTTATTTTCATGTGTGATATTACCCTGAGGCATTAGAAATGATATTCATTCTCTATTGTTGCATGACAAAGTATCATCAATTTAGCACCTTAAAAATTCATTAATTTATTATTGCACAGTTCTCTAAATCAAAAGTCTGTGTAGCCATGGCTGACTCTCTAAGGTCTCACAAGGTTTAGAACCAGGTGTTATTGAAGGGGACTCACATCTGGAGGCACTGGGGAAGAATGTACTTCCAGCTCATTCAAGTAACTGGCAGTATCTAGTGAAACTGTTGTAGAACCAATATCCTCATGTTTCCCTTGGGTGTTAACTGGGGATCACCCTCAACTTTAAGAGCCCATTCAGGTCCTTTCTATGTGAGCTTCATCTTTCAGCCAGCAATGGAATCTCTCTTGGTCTCTGCCTCTCTCTCTCTCTCTCTCTCTCTCTCTCTCTCTCTATCTCTCTCTCAGCATATCCTTCATGCATATCGATTTCTGATTTCCTTTATTATCATCCAGAGAAAACTCTGCTTTTACGGTCAATTGAGTAGTAACCCTAATTACATCTGAAAAAATGCATTTGTCACATAACATAACCTAATCATGGATATAATAGGAGGGAGTGAAGTTCAATGGGGCCATCTTGGGATTCTGCCTATTGCATAAATTTGGGACTGAATTATTTTAACTTTACTCTATGTTTCCTGTTTGAATCTTACCCACAGGGAGCTGAGAGGGAAATTGAGATAGTCTTAGGCCACATGTTCCCAGAAGCATTTAAAACATATATTGAAATATTTTTTAAAATAATGTTTTGGTTTTGTGATATAGTCAGAAATACAATATTTGAGCATGTTTTTACCTTAATTTTAAAAACTCTCCTCTTTACATGTCTATTATTAGTGTATTTAACTTAATAATTCACACAGAAGTCAATGATATGTACTATATTCTTAATTTCTGTTGGAGAGAGAGATGACTTTGAATGAATATACACGCCATACTGAATTTAAGGTAGTAACTCAATTATGAGCATGTTGATAGGATAGGAAGAAGGTAGAACAGATGTACATGTGCATTTAGCATCTCAGAAATTAAGCTTCTGCAGGAAACTTTAGTTTTTTTTTGTTTTTAGTTCTAACAAATGCAACCAAGTGAAGTTTTGTAATGAACTTGTATACCTCTGGAGCTCCTTAATTTATTGTTTTGGTTTCATATAAAGTGAACATTGCATGCAAGAGTGGCCTTGGGATGTTTTCCCTGAACACATATCCACAAATCCTCGGTCTAATACAAATAATTGAAATGAGTGAGCTATGATTTACTTTCAAACTGAATTATGTGGCATTTCAATGGAATGGATATAATGTATATAAATATATATACACACGTGTGTGTGTATATATATACATTTCTTTTTCTACTTCTTTCTTCGTTCTCAAGGACTTTTCTTTCTATAGACTTGGGCCCTAGAGATCAACTAGCTAACGTAATCATTCAAATGTAAAGTCAGTGAAATCTGCCAAGGTGAAATGACTTACCTAAAATTGGACTGAGCTGATTCTCAAATCTAGGCTATGTGGCTTAGCCTTGTCTTCTGTGACATTATTCTGGCTCACCAAGTCATTCAATTTATAACTGCACTTATATAACACAAATTAGACGGTTATAAATCATTTGTTGAATTTCAGAGAACTGAATTAGTGAATATCTGGGGCAAAAAATGTTATGCTGAGAAAATCCTGAGTTTGTTTTAACCTAATTTCCCTCTAACATGAATGGAAAATAAATTTGTCTGTATCTAAGTTGATTTTTCGTTCTTTCCTACTTTTTCTTTAGACACATAATCGAACCTTGGATAAGCTTGCATGGAATATGGTAATAATACAACTGTACTTTTTTATTCTTGATTTTCCTTTTCAGAGAATTGATGTTTTTATCTCTCTGATATTTAAAGCAATGGGATGTTCTACCTATTTTATTCATATAATTACTGCAAACAAATGTAGTTTAGCCTTTGTTAGAGAAAACAAAAAACGTGTTGCCTATTACTCTGAAGCACTTGCACACTTTTGTTTGTTTGTTTGTTTTGTTTGTTCGTTTGTTTCGCTGAAAGATGACCTATCATCTTTGGAGGCAAAGCATCAACCTCACTCCTTAACTACATTTATTCTGCAAACTCCCCACCCCAAGACTTTTCTCACCTTTACAGCCTCATCTCTTACATAAAATCATATTTCAGGGTTCTTAAGACTTTAACTGCTGCTTGTCAGAAAAAAAAAAAAAAAAAGTGAGCTGTTGGTTTAACTGTATTGAGAGCCCACTAAAAATACCATGCTGGTGCATGTTAACATGCAATTAGCCCTACTTGAAGCCGAGGCTAAATTACTACTCAATTAATATGGGACAGACAAGAAGGGGTTGATGGAGGAAAAGATTCAAGAGCAGATGTAACCCCATCCTCCAGAGTTATTGATTTATCCTGCTGAAGCAGTTTAATGGAGAAATTTATCACTCACCCCAATTAATGTGAAAGTGGTATAAAAAATAAATTAGGAGCTGGAAGTCAGGAGGTCATATGAACGTTATAATATAGTTATAAGGGGTAAGAACTTGAACCGAGTAATTAGCAATAGGAATGAAGAGGCTGTTTTTAAAAGGGAAAATAACAAGTGAGTCTTAATGATTAAATAGGTAAGAGGATTAAAGTAGACAGAAGAGCAAAAGGCAAGTATGTTGCTCTATTCTTATGGACCAGAGAGAAAAGCAATCACATTACAAATAGGAAATTCTGGGGAAAAAAAAAATCATGGTTTGGGAAAGAAGAAAGTTTGTTTTAATATATATTTGTTAAGGGATATGGTGGTAAGAAAGCAGATCTTATTAACCCCTACACGAACAAAAACAGAAATACGACTTTTTAAAATAAGAATGGCAGGTGGTTTCTAAGTTCCATGGGACTTACAAACAAAATTGGATGTCAAAATATATTTTTAAAAATATACGGCTTTAATTCTTTCTATTAAAATGTTTCCCTCAACTTGCTGACAACTAAGAACATTTTCAATTTCCTTCTTAATGTCTTAATTGATCCACTGGTCATTCAGGAGCATATTGTTTAATTTCCATGTGTTTGTATAGTTACCAAAATTCCTCTTGTTACTAATTTCTAATTTTATTCCATTGTGGTCAAAGAAGATGATAAATATTATATCAAATTTTTTGAATGTTTTAAGACTGGTTTTTTTTTTTTTGACCTAACATATGGTCTACCCTTAAAAGTAATCAATCTGCTGACAAGAAGAAAGTGTATTCTGTAGGCATCAAATGAAATATTCTGCAAATGTCTATTACACTTATTGGTTCTATAGTGCGAATTAGCTATGAAGTTTCTTTGTTGATTTTCTGTCTGGAAGATGGGTTCATTGCTGAAAGTGGGGTGTTGAAGTCTCCCACTGTTATTGTATTGGGGTCTATTTCTTGCTTTAGCTCTAACAATGTTTGCTTTAATATTTGCATCACCTTTGGAGGCAAAGCATCAACGCTTCACTCCTTGACTACATTTATCCTCCAAACTCTCCACCCCAAGACTTTTCTCACATTTACAGGCTCGTCTCTTACATTAAGTCATATTTCAAGGTTCTCATTACTTTTGCACTATTTTGCCTAGATATTATCTAATATTATTATTAGATATTATTATTTGATAATGGGTGCTCCAGGGTTGGGTAAATATATATGTACATTTTTATATTTTCTTGCTGAATTGACCGCTGTATCATTGCATAGTGGCCTTATTTTTCTCTTCTTACAGTTTTGTCTTGAAATCTATTTTGTCTGATAAAAGTATAACTACTATTGCTCTTTGTTTTGGTTTCTACTGGCATGTAATTTCTTTTTCCATCCATTTATTTTCTTGCTATGTGTATCTTTACAGGTGAAGTGTGTTGCTTGTAGGCAATTGATCACTGGTTCTTATTATTTCATCGATTTAGCCACTTGGTGTTTTTTGATTTGAGTTTAGTGCATTTACATTCAATGTTATTATTGATGAGTAAGGATGTAGTCCTGGCATTTTGTTATTTTTTTTCTGATTGTTTTATAGTCTTTTTCTCCTCTAGTATTTAATTTCTTGCTTCTTATTTTTTTGTGTATTCATTGTATGTTTTTTGATTTGAGGTTACCATGAGGCTTGTAAATACTATCTTATAACCCATTATTTTAAGCTGATAAAAACTTAGCATTGTTTGGATAAAGAAACAAACAAGCAAAAAGAAAACTAATAAAAGCTCTAAACCTTAACATTGTACCCCTACTTTTTAACTTTTTATTGTTTTGTTTATATCTTATCGTACTATCTATATCTTGAAAAGTTGTTACAGTTATTTTTGATTGGTTCATCATTTAGTCTTTCTACTTAAGATAAGACTAGTTAATACACTACAGTTACAGCATTATAATATTCTGTGTTTTTTGTGTACTTAGCAATGAGTTTTGTGTCTTCAGATGATTTCTTATTGCTCCTTAACATCCCTTCCTTTCTGATTTACGTACTCCTTCTAACACTTCTATGACAGGTCTGAAGTTGACCTCAGCTTTCATTTATCTGAGAAATTCTTTATTTCTCCTTCATGTTTGAAATATGTATTTATTATTCTAGGGTAAGCATTTTTTTCTTTCAGTTCTTTAAGTATGTCATGCCACTCTCTCCTGGTCTATAAGGTTTCCACCGAAAAGTTTGCAGCCAGACCGTTGCATGTTATTTGTCTCGTTTTCTTTGCTATTTTTAGAATCGTTTCTTTATCCTTAACTTTTGAAATTTTATTATTAAATGCCTTGAGGTAGTCTTATTTGGGTTAAATCTGCTTGGTATTCTATCATCTCCCTATACTCGGGCATTAATATCTTTTTCTAGGTTTGGAAAATCCTCTGTACTTATTCCTTAGGGTAAACTTTCCACCCTTAGGTCTTTCTCTAGTTTCTTTTTAATGCCAATAACTCTTAAATTCACCCTTTTGAGGCCATTTTCTGGATCCTGTAAATGTGCTTAATTGTTTTTGTCTTTTTTTCTTTTGTCTCCTCTGACTGTGTATTTTCAAATGGCCTGTCTTCAAGCTCACTAATGCTTTTTCGTACTTGATCAATCCTGCTAGTAAAAAACTAATGCTACCTGTGGTATGTCAATTGAATTTTTCAGTTCCAGAAATTCCACTTGATTCTTTTTAATTGTTTCTATTTGTTACGTGTATCTGATAGAATTCTGAATTCCTATTCTGTGTTATCTTGAACTTCTTTGAGTTTCCTCAAAGCAGCTATTTTGAATTCTCTGTCTGAAAGGTCACATATCTATATTTCTCCAGGATTGGTCACTGGTGCCTTATTTAGCTCATTTGTTGAAGTCATGTTTTCCTGGATAGTCTTGATGTTTGTGGATGCTCATCTGTGTCTGGGCAATGAAGGGTTAGGTATTTATTGTAGTTTTCACAGTCCTGGCTTATTTGTACTTGTTCTTCTTGGGAAGGCTTTCCAGGTATTAGAAAGGACTTAGATGTTGTGATCTAACTCATACTGGGGGGCATCCCAAGCCCAGTAATGCTGTGGTTTTTGCAGACTTGTAGAGGTATCACCTTGGTGGTCTTGTATAAAATCTGCGTTACCAGGCAGAAGCTCTTGTTCTCTTACCTTTTTTTCTCCTAAACAAATGGAGTCTCTCTCTTTGTACTGAGACACATGAAGCTGGGGATGGGTTGACACAGATGCCCTTGACCACCACCACTGGGACTGGGCTCTGTCAGCCCTGAAGCCAGGATAGCTCTGGGTCTTGCCCAAGGTCCACTGTAACCACAACTTGGCTATCGCCTGTGTTTATTCAGGGCCCTGAGGATCTACAATCAGCTCGCGTCCTTCTCTTCAGGTTGATGAGTTTTCCCAGGTCCCAAGTGGGTCCAGAGTTGCCGTAAGGGAGCCAGGGACTACAGTCAAAAGCCTTAGAAGTCTACTTGGTGTCCTTCTACCAGTGCACTGTGGCTGAGCTGGCACTCAAGTCATGATATGCAGTCCTTCCCACTTTTCCCTCTCCTTTCCACAGGCAAAGGAGCCTCACCTCATGGCCACCACCACTACAGATCCACAGGGAGTACAGCCATGCTACAGTACATGTCCTCCTCAGACCCCAGGAATCTCCAGTCAGCATGTAAATGCTACCTCACTTGGGACTCTGCTTTCATAGCAGTAAGCTCCCCTCTGGATGTCCAAGACCCAAGGCCTGGAGTAAGAAACCTCAAGAGCCCAACTTGGTGCTATACCTGTGGCCAAGCTGGTACCTAACATGCAAGAAAAAGTCTTCACTGCTTTTCCCTCTGCTTTTCTCAAGCAGAAGAAATTCACCTCATAGCCACCACAGCTGGGAATATGCTGAGTCTCACATGAAGCCAGCGAGTCTCAGAGTCTCACCCAAGGCCCACAGTTTACTACCTAGGTATTGATGCTGGGTATTCAGGGCCTAAGAGCTCCCTAGTCAACAGGTAATTGATCCTGTCTGAAATGGGCTCTTCCCTTATGGACCAGAATCTATCTAGAAATTTCATTTGGGAGCTAGGACCTGGAGGGATGGCCTCGCAACTCTCACTGGTGTTCTGTCTTGCTGTGGTTGAACCAGTATCCAAGATGCAAGACAAAGTTCTCTTTACTCTTCCCTCTCCTCTTCTCAAGCAAAAGGAAGCAGTCTCTTTTGGAGCTGTGAGTTGCGCAGCCCCAGCTATAATCACTGTATATAAGTATTTTTTGAGACCTTGCTTTCAATTGCTTTGGATATATACCTAAAAGTAGAATTGCTGGGATATATGGTAATTCTATGTTTAACTCTTTGGGAAACAGTCAAACTATTTTCCACAGGTGCTACACCATTTTAAATTTCCACTATCAATGCATTTTTATCACATTTATAGGTTAATTTCATTGGATAGAGCATTCTAGGTTAGTGTTTTCTTTTCCTCAATGCTTTAAATATTTCATTCTAGTCTTTTCTTGCTTGCATGTAATTCTTATCCTTGTTTATCTGTAGGTAACCTTTTTTAGCACCCTGGCAGGTGTCTCAGTAGGTCTTATGCTCCCCAAATCCACGGACTCTGAGCCCAGATAAGCACTTGGACTTCCCTATGAGTTGCAGCCCTTGTGTCCTAGACCACCTTTCAAGTTTTGTAGCGCCCCAGAACACTTTAGGCCACGGTGATGAGGCTTCCTGGAACTCAAGTTCCAATTACGGGAATGGGTGATTCCTCTCTAGGCTAGTTTAGATGCTTCCTCTCTGGGTGCACATCAGCTGAGTTCAGCCTAGTTTTGCTTTCTGCTGTGACAGAATAGCAGTGAGTCAAAGGTAGTATCTAACAATTGCTGTGCTCTCTCTCTCCGAAGAGCACAGATTGTCTCTCTGTGCCATACAGCCACTGTTGCAGAATCGGGGAGGAGTGGTGTCGGTGACTCAAGACTGTCATTCTTACCCTCTTCCAATGCCTCTTTCAGTGATATGAAGTTAAAACCAGGCACTTTGAGTGCTCCTCTGATTTTTTATTCTTATGATGGTGTTTTTTTTGTGTAGTTATTGATACATTGGTTTTCTGGTGAGGGGAGGATCAATGGAGCCTTCTATTCAGCCATCTTGCTCCTCCGCTGTCTTCATTGCTGACAACTAAGAAAAAGATTTCGGGAGCTTAAAATTGTCAGAGAGGGCCCTACATGACTTCTCCTCACTCACTCAAGTCCAACCACATAGGCCTACTTGGTATTTCCATATTATATTATGCTTGCTGTTACCAGAGGGCCTTTGCGCTGGCTTCTTCCTGTGCATGGCGAATTTGCCTGATATCCACATGGCTAATGCCTTCATCATCTACAACTCTTTGCTCAAAAAACCCTTCGGAAAATATCTATAGTGATCATCTTCTAAAAAATCTCAGCCTAGCCCACACCCAGTACTTAATCTTCATACCATCATCCACCTTAATTTTCTTTTATACAACACTTGCCATTTTCTGACATGCAGATAAGATAACGATCTTACATTTATTTGGCATTGTCTGCCTCACCTACTTGAATTCAAACTTCATTCCGTGAGAATCTTTGTGTTTTGGCCATTAGAAACCTTACACTTTCCTAGGCACAGGGTAGACACAATGTATATGTGTTCAATGGCAATTGAATGGATTCTTTAGATGTTGATAAAGTTTTCTGTTTTCTTGTTCTTTGCACATTAAAATGAATTTTGCTTTTTGAAACACTGTTGGCATCTGTATACAAGACACATAACATAACTTTAAATTGCATTAAAGTTATATTAAAATTATTAAAGCTGTCATAATTTGACCACTTTCATATGTTCCAATCATTTATATGGAAGGCTTACATGTAATAACTCACTTAATTCTCAAAACAATTGTATTTTAGATCCATATAGGCAGTAGGCTTTCAACTTACCAGAGGACACTTGACAGAACCAGGCTTGAAACCCAACTCATAGGTACTATGCAACATTGAGATACTTCCTAGAGCATTGGCAAGGAGCTACTAAAATTTCTTCAAAGAGAAATGGTACTGAATATTTATTAAAACTCACATTCATTTGACAACAATACTTCATTGTATATTGCATGAGCAGAAAGATAATTTAACATTTTTCTTGAGTCATAAATATATTCTTTTTAATATAAATACAATCTTAAGGCTTCATTATCATCACTGGTTTTGAGCTATGAGATATTCCAATAAAGATATCCATTAAGCATCTGGCATTTTAATCTAGAGATTAGATTGGTGTAAGATTAATCTTATACCTATTAAATTATTTATATTCCTATCACTATTGTAAAGACTCACACATTCAAGAATACATTCTTTTAGTTCTTTGAATAGTTACTTATTCAATGGATATTTCTATTTTAAATTCTGGGATACATATGCAGGATGTGCAGGTTTGTTAAATAGGTGTAAACTTGTGCCATGGTGGTTTGCTGCACCTGTCAACCCATCACCTAAGTATTCAGCTCCGCATTAACTGTTTATCCTGATCCTCTCCCTCCAGCTAACCTCCCTGCACAACAGGCCCCAGTGTATGTTGTTCCCCTCCGTATGTCTCTGTGTTCTCGTGTGGTGTTTGGTTTTCTTTTCCTGCGTTAGTTTGCTGACAATAATGGCTTCCAGCTCCATTCATGTCCCTGCCAAGGACATGATCTTGTTTCTTTTTGTGGCTTCATCATATTCTGTGGTGTATATGTACCACATTTTCTTTATCCAATCTATGATTGATGGGCATTTGGATTGATTCCATATCTTCACTATTTACAATAGTACTGCAATGAACATACACATGTATGCATTTTTAGAATAGAATGATTGATATTCATTTCATTATATACCCAGTAATGGGGATGCTGGGTCAAACAGTATTTCTGGTTCTAGGTCTTTTAGGAATCACTATACTGTATTCCACAATGGTTGAACTAATTTACATTCCCACCAACAGTGTGAAAGTGTTCCTATTTCTCCACAGCCTCACCAGCATCTGTAGTTTCTTGACTTTTTAATAATCACCATTCTGACTGGTTTTGAGTCATATTTTTCAAGTGATCAGTGATATTAACATTTTTTTCAAATGTTGTTGGCCACATAAATGTCTTCTTATGAGACGTGTCTGTTTATGTCCTTTGCCCACTTTTTAATGGTTTTTTTTTTCTTGTAAATTTGTTTAAGTTCCTTGTAGATTCTGGATATTAGACCTTGTCAGATAGATAGGTTGTCAAAAAGATTTTCTTTCATTCTGTAGGATGTCTCTCCACTTAATGTTAGTTTTTTGCTGTATAGAAGTTCTTTAGTTTAATTAGATCCCATTTGTCAATTTTTGCTTTTGTTGCAATTGCTTTGGTGTTTTCATCATGAAATCTTTCACAGCGCCTATTTCCTGAGTGGTATTGGCTAGGTTGTCTTCCAGGGTTTTTATAGTTTTGGGTCTTACATTTAAGTCTTTTATCCACTTTTGTCCACTTTGAGTGGATAAAAGGTGTAGGATGGGGTCCAGATTCAATTTTTGGCATATGGCTATCCAGTTTTCCCAGCACCATTTATTAAATAGGGAATCCTTTCCCCATTGCTTGTTTTTGCCAGGATTGCCAAAAATCAGATGGTTGTAGATATGCGGTCTTATTTCTGAGATCTCCATTCTGTTCCATTTATCTATGTATCTGTTTTTGTACTAGTACTATGCTTTTTGGTTACTGTAGCCTTGTAGTATATTTTGAAGTCAGGTAGTGTGATGCCTCAAGCTTTGCTTACTTTTTGCTTAGGATTGCATAGGCTATACAGGTTATTTTATGGTTCCATATGAATTTAAAAGTAGGTTTTTTTTTTTCTAATTTTGTGAAGAATGTCAATGGTAGTTTAATGGAAATAGCATTGAATCTACAAATTACTTTAAGCAGTATGGCCATTTTCATGATATTCATTCTTTCTATTCATAAGCATAGAAATGTTTTATTTGTTTATGTCCTCTTTGATTTCCTTGAGGAGTGGTTTGTAGTTCTCCTTGAAGAGGTTCTTCACTTCCCTTGAGAGCTGTATTCCTAGGTATTTTATTTTCTTTGCAGCAATTGTGAATGGGAGTTCATTCATGATTTGGCTCTCTGCTTTTCTACTGTTGGTGTATAGAAATGCTTGTGATTTTTGCTTGATTTTGTATTCTGAAACTTTGCTGAAGTTGCTTATCAGCCTAAGAAGCTTTTGGGCTGAGAAGATGGAGTTTTCTAGATATAGGATCATGTCATCTGCAAACAAAAACAGTTCGACCTGATGTCAGTGGGAACACTCCTGTATAAGATGTCTGGCAACCCCTTTTGGGTGGTCTCACCCAATCAGGAGGCAAAGGATCAGGGACCTGCTTAACGACGGATTCTGACTGCGCCTTGGTGGAGGAGGTGCACTGTGCTGGGGGAATTCCGTTCACCTGGACTGCCTGGATTTTTCAGAGCCAGCAGGGGGAAAGTCTGCTGATCCGCAAAGACAGCAGCTGTCTCTCCCAACAGGGGCTCAGTTCCAGGGAGCTCTGAGTTCTATCACTAAACCCCCGGCTGGAGTTGCTAAAATTCCTGTAGGGAGGCCCCACCTGGTGAGGAGGGATGGGTCAGGGTCTGGTCTAAAGAGGCAGTCTGGCCACGATCTTCCACAGCTGCTGCGCTGCGCTGTGCTGTGGGGGATTCCTCCTGGGTCCAAACCATCCAGTCTCCCCAGCACCGGCAGAGAAAAAAAAAAGGCTGATTTGAGCTGCTAGCCCTCCCCCAGGGAGCTCAGTCATCTTAGGCAGCAAGAAGCCACAGTGGTGATGCCCGTCCCTCCCTGTAGGAACTTGGTAGCCTTAGGCAGTCTTCAGGCAAGTGGCTGCCCAGAATCCGCATAGCTCTGTGCTTGGGACTCAAGGTCCTGGTGCCATGAGCTCATGAGGGGGCTCACCTGGTCCGCAGATTGCAGAGATCTGTGGAAAAAGCATGATTTCCTGGGCAGGGTAGCATGACCACTCACCACCTCCCTTGGCTGGGGATGGGAGCTCCCCTGGCCTCATGTGGCTCCCAGGTAGGCCGTTGCACCACCCTGCTTCTCCTCACCCTCCCTGGGTCGCACCAACTGCCTAGTCAGTGCCAATGAGAGACACCTCAGTTGCCAATGTGGGATTCACTAATCATTTTTGTTCTTCTCAGTGGGAGCCTCGGACCACAGTTGTTTCTCGTCAGCCATCTTGGCCCCTCCCTCCCCAAATACTATTCTTAAAAGTGGTTGTGTTTGCTTTATGAGCTAAACCAAGCAAAATGAAATGAAATACTGTCTTTAATCTTTTTATAAATAGGCTAATATTAAGATTATATTACGATTTAAGGCAATATCCAAATGAAAGATTCAGCCATAATCTGGTAAGATTTCATTGATTGTTATAGATTATATACTATTTTAAATTAGAAATCTGTGGGAATATTTTCTAAATCCTAAAATATTGACTCCAAAGGAAACTTAGATTGAAATCAAAGTGTTAATATAAAGTAGAAAATTCCCAAAAATCTTATAGAAAGGTCTGTAAGTTTATTTCTCACTGCTTATTTTTAACGAAGTTAAGGAATAGAATATTAAACCCCAGACAGAATCTATTCCTGGGGCTTTTGGGATGTACCTTAAGTTAAAAATGCATTAATCGCCTTCTGACAAGTTCTTTTCTTACAACATGGGACTATATTTTCGAGACCGGGGAACTTCACATAAAGTGTTGAGTTCTGAGCCCCTTGTCTAATAATGTAATGCCTAAAATTAAATTTATTCACTTGCTCTCAAAATCTCAAGAATTGATGGAAAAAGTGATATATGTTTGTCCTAATGCATAGTCTTTTCTGATCTAGCTATTCATAAGAGAATTTGGTGGAAATGGTTATTTTTAAAGTATGTGCATTATGGCTAAATGAAATCCCTATTTAATCCAGAAACATATTCTACAAGTTCTTTACATATGACTTATTTTAAACAAAGGAAAACATAATATTGGTGACGAATGTTCACAAGACAATGAAATAAGAAACAGTAAACAAGTTCAAAAAGACCAAGGCAGGACAATGTATGCAGCAAACAACTTTACAACATGTTATAATGATAGCTTATTAAAAATATTGCTGATATTAACTCAAACATTTTTTATTCATATGGTTTTTAAAAATGCATTAGAATTATCAGGGATATAGAAAGATATGTGGAGAATAAAAGATAGGTTTATTTACTTAAATAGTAGAAATTATATGCAGAGATTATATATTATGCCCCATGCCACATGAAAATACATTTTTTTAAAAAAATTTCCATTTCCTTCTTTCAATAGAGAGAGAGAGTAGGGGCGGGGAAGAGAGAACAGTTAAATGCAACAAAAACCTTAGTTTTTTTTTGTGAGCACATTTTTTTAGTGCTGTTTTAACCTGAGTTCTGACGAAAACTAAGTTTTATAAAGCAGTAAAACGGATATGTCTTATTTTGAGTTTCCCCTAGAATGAAGTATTTAAAAAGGACCATGGTAATGGTAATTTTATTTGGGAGACAATCCCAGGGAGAAGATTTGAAGAGTAGAGAAAGTAAGACAAGTAAACAAGAAAAGCCAGTGCAGGGGTTTTGAGGAGTGGGGATGATGCTGTGGGGAGCAGGGGCTCAGGTCTATCGGGGTCCTCTAAGAAACCATGTGGAGGAAGTCACAAAATTCCCTTTTTGGCTCCTATTTCCATGAAGATTTAGAAAGCTGGAAAGATAGTTATTACTATCCTAACAACCAGAAAAAAGCTGAAAAACTACAAAATTATACATTTTCTTTGACTCATCAGTTTTGCCGAGGCTGCAAAGCAGCCAAGTAGCCTGAAATGTTTCTAAACACAAAGCTTGGCTCCTCCAAGCAGAGGGGAAACACAAGCACTGGTTTACCTTGGCAGAGCATGAGCCAAAGAGACAAGTGCCGTATCAGTAGATAAAAAGGACTTCGCTAAATAGTTAAAAATACACTAAAGATTGAAAGTGGCCTAGCAGAAGAATATAGAACCCGTATAAGCTTCAGATACAAAAGGATAGAGGACCGCTGTGCAGACTTTTTTCTATAGACAGCTACCGAGACTCAGGAGAATGACTGGAGGCAGGGCAGGGAACTGAAGAAGGCTTCCCTGTGGCACAGGACTGAAAAACAGAAGAGGATGTCTCAAAAGGAAAGACAAACAGCTGAAGACAGTGGCTCTCTACACAACAAATCGCTAAGCCACTGACGAAGGACAGCAATCTCTGTGAGCACACATGAAGATTCCTTGTGGCCATGGGAAGGGAACTAAAGACAAGAGAGAAATTAAAACAAAACATTGTTACCACAAGCAGAGGGGCAAGAAAGGATCTTGGGCTGAGGATCTTCTGCAAGTAACCTTAGAGATTTCCTACTCCTAGGCGGAAAGGCAGGAAACCCTCCTCTACACAATAATTACCAAAAAGGCAAAACTTGGCTCCCATGAGAGGAAAGGGGAGTGTATTAGTCCATTGGGCATGACTGTAAAGGAATACCTGAGACTGGGTAATTTATGAAGAAAACAAGTTTATTTGGCTCATGGTTCTGCAGGCTGTATAAGAAGCATGGGGCCAGCATCTGCATCTGGTGAAGGCCCCAGGAAGCTTACAATCATGGTAAAAAGCAAAGCAGGAGCCAGTGTGTCACATTGCAAGAGAGGGAGCAAGTGACATGCCAGGCTCTTTTCAAATAACCAGCTGACACATAGACTCACTATCACTAGGAAGGCACCAAGCCATTCATGAAAGATCTACCTCCATGATCCAAACACCTCCCACCCACTAGGCCTCACCTGCAACATTGGAAATCACATTTCAACATGAAATTTAGAAGGTGAAATATCCAAACGGTATCAGGCAGTATCACTGAAAGAGACATATCCCTGAAACTGAGGCATACAGGTCATACCAATGACCCAAATTAGACCAGGACAACAGAGAGCCCATGTGACTCCCCAGCATGCTAGTAAATGTGGCCATATGCCATGGCAGCAGTCTATCACTGGTGGAGAGGCAAGTACATGGAGCTTCCCTTGGATGCATCAGTGCACAGGGAAGGTTAAAAGTTCACCATGAGACAATAGCATTGAGGGAAAAACCTACAGCAATCAAGCCTCCATTCTAACCATAGGTAATGCTGGAAAACCTCATAGAGGATGCATAGAAATTAACTATCTCAACTCAAACATCAAGGCCAGCTTAACTCTGGAATAGACCGACTCAGTAACGCACATTAAAAATCTAGGAGAGGAAGAGATACACCCATTTTCATGCACAAATGCTGCATAATTCAGTCTCTATTGTTTTTCATACAATGTCCAGCATTTAATAAAAAAAATGAGACAAACACAAAAAAGCAAGAAAATGAACAGCCCACTGTCAAGAGACAAATCATAAATACATACTCAGAGAAGAAGCAGATGTTGAATATATTAGGTATGTTAAAAATAATAGTGGCTAATATGTAAAGGGGTCTAGTGTGAAGCATGGAGAGTCTCTATACAATGATGAAATATTCAGGAGAGAGATGGTAAATATGAGAGAGAGTCAATGGAAATACTAAAAATAGCAAAAGATACAGTGACAAAGAATGCCACTGACAGGCTCATCAGTAGACTTCAAGGCACCTAGGAAAGAATCAGTGTACTTGAAGACAGATCAATACACATTATCCAAACTGAAAAACAAAATGAAAAACGATGAACAATTACAAAACAAGAACAGAACACCCAAGAGTTGTAAGACAATCGTTCTACCATGCCTGTAATTAGAATCCAAGAGGGATTAAAAAAAGAGAATGGATAAAGAAATATTTGAAGAAATAATGGCCAGAATTTTCCAAAATAATGTCAGGCACCATATTACAGATCTAAAAAGCTCAGAGGACACCATGCAAGATAAATATCACCACCACCACCACCACAAAGCCCTAAGTACACTATATTAAAACTACCAAACACAAAAGATAGAGGCAATTTTGAAGTCAGGAAGATGGAAAAAAATTACATGAAGATAGACAGGGATTAAAATTACAACAGTTGGGCCTAGCGCAGTGGCTCACGCCTGTAACCCCAGCACTTTGAGAGGCCTAGGCGGGTGGATCACCTGAGGTCAGGCGTTCAAGACCAGCCTGGCCAACATGGTGAAACCCCATCTCTACTGAAAATACAAAACATTAGTTGGGCGTGGTGGTGGGAACCTGTAATCCCAGCTACTCGGGAAGCTGAGGCAGGAGAACTGCTTGAACCCAGGAAATGGAGGTTGCAGTAAGTCATTGCATTCCAGCCTGGGTGACAAGAGCAAAACTCCATCTCAAAAAAAAAAAAAAAGAATTACAACAATCTTCTTTTCTTATCAGAAGCCATGGAGGCCAGAAGACGATGGAATTGATCCTGGACCAACAAGAATGCACTAAGAAGACAACCAGTAGGGTCTGTGTTGTCTTGGTTGCAAAAGTTGTGCTGCAGTTCTGAGGAATGTTAACCAAAAAAGGTGGATAAGGGTAAACAGGATCTCCCCGGGCTATCTACAGTTTTCTTTAAGTTTGAAATTACTGTAAAATAAAAATTTGAAAATAAAAATTAAAACTCTTAAATGTAAAGAAAGAATGGACTGATGACATAATAATCTGAGTGAACCTCAGAACATGATTTTTAGTGAAAGAAGCCAGAACCACAAAAATACATGTTTTATAATTTTATGTAAATAAAGTTCAAGAGTAGCTAAAGCTAATTTATGTTGATAGAAAGCAGAAAAATGTTTACATTTGTGGTTATGACTTTTCACCAGATACAAGTACCCTTCCCTGTGGCACTTGGCTGCAATATTTTCCTCCTCCTATACCGAAATAATGGAACATTTTCTCTTAAGAAGAGAAAAAACACAGACTATTAAAATGGGGCCACCAGCATAGTTGAAGGCATAGATATTATGCTTAAAGTAGAGAAATTAGGGAACTCTAAATAAGCTGCATATGGAGTCCCCTCGTACTCCGCAGCCCTCTTTCTCCACTGAGCCTCTGGAACAACACACACCCAATCTTTACTCTGCAGTCAAGAGATTGAAAGTGTACTTTCTGAGGAATATGAGCAGCTCAATAGGAAAGAGTTAAAGACATAGACACTGGAGATTTCCTAATAATTCTCCTACCCAGATCTGCCTGCACTGAGTCTTAAGTTTAACTGGCACCTTCAAATCACCTACATACCCATAAAAAGAGAGAGAGAGAGAGAGAAAAAAAAAAAAAAAACTTTCAAACATCAGTAGTTTAGTCTTCTAGCTTTGATCATGGACATAAAACCAAGTCTTACCAAACATCTAAGGGAAGCTTGTAACAAAAAATACCATGACCAAACCATATAACTGGGGGAGATGGGAAACTTGTATGAGTATCCATAATTATAATGATTAGTAAATAATGCTTCAATAAAACAGAAACAGTGCTATGAAAAAAACTATGCAAAAGACACAGGAGATCATGAATAAATGTGATAAATGAAATTTAAAACTCAGTAGAAGTTTGAAATACAATGTTTAGGAAATCTCTCAGAAAACAGAACAAAATAAGATATCAATAATAGCATCAAACAGATAAGAAGATAGGAGGAATAGTCCTTCAGGTCCATTCTCTTGATAACAGAATTTCCAGCATTAAATAATAGAGAAAATCAAGGGACAGAAATCATCAGTTGAAAAAAATTCACTGAGAACTATATGACATTAGTTTTCATATTAAAAGAACCTGTCAGGTTCGGCACGGTGGCTCATGCCTGTAATCCCAGCCCTTTGGGAGGCCAAGGCAGGAGAATCACTTGACGTCAGGAGTTCAAGACCTGTCTGGCCAACATGGAGAAACCCAGTCTCTACTAAAAACACAATAATTAACCCGGCATGGTGGCAGGCGCCTGTAATTCCAGCTACTCAGGAGGCTGAGGCAGGAGAATCGCTTGAACCCAGGAGGCGGAGGTTACAGTGAGCTGAGATCATGTCACTGCACTCCAGCCTGGGGGAAAGAGTAAGACTCTGTCTCAAAATAAATAAAATAAAATTAAAAAATAAATAAATAAAGCCCCCGCCAAGTCCCCAGGCTGATGGATTAATATAAATCCTAACAAAAGTGTTTCATTACAAAATATCAGAGAACTTGAGACAAAGAAAATCTGTGACCCATGGGGGTAGGGACATTGTTTTTCTCATCTGCTGATAGCTCTATGGGGAAAAAAGCAGGAAAATGGTTTCATGAATATCAAAGAAATTGTCTTCAAACATAAGAAGGGAGCTTCTCAGTGTCAAAGGGTACTGAAGAATAAATTAAGATAAGTTGACCGGGTGAGGAGTGTTCCAGACAAAGGCAATGTATGTATGTTCAAAGTGCAAAACAGTCTATCATTTTCAAGAAATCTAAAAAACTTCCTTGAGAATTGAACCTAGTGAGAAAAAGGATGCATTATAAGATCATGGCAAGCCTTGTGGCCCAGGTTAAGGGAGACTATGTGATCCCATTAAAGGTTTTTGAGCAGGATAAACAATTGATAAAATCTTCCTTTTGAGATCGCTTGAGCTGTTTTAGGGAAAGTGAATTGCAAGGCTCACAAATACATGTTCAAAGACTATTTCAACAGTCATGGGGAAAGATGGTGGCAGCATAAACTACAGTGGTAGCCACATAAATAAATAGATTTGGATTTAAAATATTCTATAAGTAGTAGAGTAGTGACATTATTTGGTGAAAGATTTAATTTTAAAAGTGAAGAAGAAAAATTAAACATAGTGACTCCCTCTTTTCTTCTACAATCAATACAGTTGATCATTTTGCCATCAAAGACAAAATATAATTTGGGAGTTATTTTGTTTTGTTTTTGTTTTGCAAGGTGATCATTTTCATTTTTGTATACATTAGCTCTGAAGTATTGGTGTGCAATGCTTTTAAATAATCTTTCAATATATGGTTTTAAAAGTTTGAGGACAGTGGTAAAATATAGATCTTTGGGAGTCACAGCACATAAAACAACAAATGAAATCCCAAGGGTAAGAAAATATAGTGGGAAGAATGCCATCCCTAGGATGTTACTCTGAGGAATTCCAACATTTAGAGGTCAGAAATTCCAAAATTTGTGAAGAAAAACTGTAAATACAACCAATAGCTAGCTTTAAGATCATGTCATTCAATAACCATTGTTAATGTGGGACAAGAAGAGTCCTACAGGGACACAGTAGTTGTCTTTAAATAGTAATGTCTAATGTCAAGAGAAGATAAATTATACATACCTAGGATTAAAAGCAAGATCAATGAGTCAGTGTGACAAAATCCTACTGGCATTCCATATGAAAACAAGCTAACAATTGTTCAGAGAACTGATATTATGATTTGGGAAATCTTAAGTTCCCTATCATTGATTCTACTCCACTATTTGAATACATAGTCTTGTGATTCAAGTCTGAGTGTTAAAACAGATGCATTTTAAGATGAATTCCATATCTAGGAGTCATAGTCTATGACACATGATTCTTGCAAGAAAGAACCACCTTCAGTTATTTCCTTATATTGAATGAATTAGATATGCATCTGTTAATTAGGAGGTCACACTAAATTAATGATACTAATTTATTTTCAAAAACCAATATTTATTTAAATATAATATTTAAAATGTACTCTGGAAGAAATATTCGCTCATTTGTAATCCAAATAATGCTCACACCCAAAAGAAAAAGTAAAACTCAATGATACAATAGAAAGTCCATTAGTTTGAAAAGTGCATTTGTTTTTTATCCATGGTTACTTGATGGATATATGTTTTGGTCTGCAATTCAATAGTTTTTTGTTTTTGTTTTTGTTTGTTTTTGAGATAGGGTCTTGCTCTGTTGCCTAGGCTGCACTGCAGTGGCATGATCTCAGCTTACTGCAAGCTCTGCCTCCCAGGTCCTCACCATTCTCCTGCCTCAGCCTCCCAAGTAACTGGGACTAAAGGCACCCACCACCACGCCCGGCTAATTTTTTGTATTTTTAGTAGAGACGGGGTTTCACCATGTTAGCCAGGATGGTCTCGATCTCCTGACCTCATGATCCGCCTGCCTCAGCCTTCCAAAGTGCTGGGATTACAGGCGTGAACCACCACGCCCGGCCCAATGGTTTCTTTATATTTGGACTATTAACAGAGATAAACAAAAAGCATTCATGGAGAAGAAAGCAATATTAATTGATATCATGTCTCTATTAATTTGATAACTTTTTATGCTCAAATTAGATATAGCATTAAAGTACATATAATACATTGAATTTTTGTTACATCCCTCTCAGGATACACTCTTCAGGTGATTCAAAATTAACATAAATTTATAAAGATATCCTGTAAAACAAATAAAGACAGTAGATGAAACTGATCATTTCAAAAAAATATGAAATAAACCCTCCCAACTACAAATATATATCTACACTTCGTCATATTATTTTCTAGACTGAATACTCAAACAATTTCAGAATTAAACTCAAAATACATAAAATGCATCTTTTCATAACCACCAAATCTAATAAAACGTTACTTTTTTGAGAACTGATTATCATCCTTAATTTGCCCAGGATTGTATTGGCACCAGCAACTCCCATCCATTATCACTGATGAAATCACCAAGTAATAATATTAATTTAGATGTTTTTCAGAAGCAGATAATAGATTTAAAGGGTTGATTTTGTCTGTAAGCATAGATATACATGTAACCAAAATTTGCTAAACAGTTGTCTTTTAAATATAAAATTGATGAATGATACTTAGTGGGAATTTTGTTTTTAACTCTTGCTTGGTTTTATACAGCAAATAAGTTTTGGAAAATATGTGTTTCCTAAACCTCTTTTTCTGGCATTGTCTTCCGTAGTGGGGGTTCTCAAAGAACGGTCCTTTTGTACAATATATCCTGGGCCTTATTTGGCAGGTACAAAAATGGACAGATATTAAAGTTGGCTAAGTCACAGTCCTTTCACCAGGCCTCATAAGAGAGAATGGTGAAGCCAAGTACCAAAGGAGAGTCCTAACATCTTCAGATCATTGGTTTTAGAAGCTCCTGAGGGGCATACATCACTGACGGTTTTGAAAATGTCTTAATGCTTCTCAATAAGATTTCAGTACTTTCTCCCTTGATTTTGGGTTTCCACCCGAATCATTTAGCTTTTTCTGCTTAACAAACACTGCAAACACTTACTGGCTTAAAACAACAATTTTACCTTGCTTAGGATTCCATGAGTCAACTGACCAGGTCTGCTGATCTGAAGTTACTTAGCCTCCACTGATATTAGCTAGGCACCCTCACGTATTTGTAGTCATTTCCTAAGCTGGATAAAATGGCTAGACTAGGACAGCTTTAGGAGTATGGCTTGTCTCTGTTTTGCATGGTCTCCAAACCCAAGAAAGGTAGTTTAGGTTTATTTACACTGCCCCAGGGTAGGGTTCAAGGAGAAGTAATGGGGGGGGGAAAAAAAAAAACAAGACCTCCTGAAATCTAGCTGTGAAACTTGCACACTGTTACTCTGCCACCATTCTCTTGGCAAAGGGAGTCAAAAGGTCATCTCAGATCCAAGGAGTGGAGAAATAAACTCTTTTTCTTAATGAAAAGAGCTACAAAATTACAGTGCAAAGGAGCATGGTTTGGGGAGTGGTGGTGAAGTGTAGCCATTTTTGTAATCCACTACTCAATCAATTACAGCCTAACTTATCTTACTAACATAAGAGCAATATATCCTAAAACAGAAGATTCTCTCAGTTGACTCAGGCTCACTTCAGTGAGAGTTTACTAACAGTGGGGGTTTAGTAAATCCTAATTTAATTAAATTATTAGATGATATACAAACCTTTTTGGTATCACTGTTTTATCCAATAATCACAATAAAAATTGTGTTGCAAAAATAAATCTACTGAAAATGATTAATGTGAATCATTAATTAGGATTAATGGCATTCCTGGTTAATTGAGCTTTACCAAATTGTGTTGGACTATGAAAAAGGCAATTCTTGCCCCTTATATAGATGTGATTATTTATATAAAAACGTAATTATTATCAACATTAAAAGAGCAACATGAAGCTTTTGTTTAATAAGGTGCTTAACCCTAAAATACACAGGGAAAGCAAGAACAATTAAACTTTAGGGTATTAAATACATGAGGAACAGATGGAATGAGTAGATAGGGGAATTATAGAATTATTTCTTCATTAGTCAATTGGAGAAGGTAAGAGTGAAGACATCTTCCTCATAATAACGTCCCATCACCAGAAAGGGAAGATAAAGTAGGTAATATAATACATTTGATTCGTGTTTTTATCTACTGTAGTACTAATTTTCATTTTGATTTGGATGAGAGAGATGGGAGTCTGACTTAGTTGAATTTTAATACACATGTAAAATTATTTTATAGAACTTTTATTCCATCTGTAAAAATGTATAGTTCTTCAAAATAAAATATGACTTCAAAATCATACTATTATAAATAAGAAATATTAATAAGCTCTTATAAAGAACAATGGTGTGTACCCCAATCATGGAGTCTTCTGAAATGAATTCTCTGGATTGAAGAATAAATCTAACCCAAACTTAAATATTTTTAAGTATTCATACATCCCTGCAAAAGCCACCGCCTACCTCTGACCCCATTTATGTAAAGGTTCTTATAAGGGTTTTCCCTACAATCTGTTGTGATTTATCTCCTCTAATGTTCTCTTGAACTCGCTCTGCTTAAACTTTTATTCTCATCACTGAATTGATATGATTGTTGTCAGGGCTGCTAAATCCAAGGCTCAATGCTCAGCCCTCATCTTAATTGGTCTCTCAGTGCCATGTGATATAGTTGATTAATTCCTCCCTCTTGAACTTCTTCCTAATTTTGGTGACTAGGTGAATACATTTTGTTGGTGTTCCTCACCACCTTCTCTTTTAGTAGAGACGGGGTTTCATCATGTTAGTCAAGATGGTCTCCATCTCCTGACCTCGTGATCCACCCACCTTGGCCTCTCAAAGTGCTGGGATTACAGGTGTGAGCCACCGCGCCTGGCCTCATGTGGGAAAAAATTTATAAAAGACAGGTGCAGGGCACAATACGGTGAGATATAAAATTCGGAATTTTCATCATGCAGATGGTGTTAAAGACATGCCTGGATATATTTGAATAGGGAGTTAGTTTAAATGGAGAGGATACTAGATTTGAAGACTGAATGGAAGAGTTTGGAAAGAGAAGGTTTCTCAGACTTGAGACATATTTTGAAGGCAGAGCCAAAAAAATTTGCTGAACTTTAGATGTGGTGGAGAGAGTAAAATGAGTAAAAATGCTTTCTGTTTTGTCTGAACAAACAGTGAACGGGAGTGTCGTTCATGTAATAGTTTAGGGGTGGTGATTGTGTGTTGTCAGTCCTAGACGTACCAGAAAATATAATTTAATGCTTATGAATAGCACTGTGTATATTGGACTTAAATTTAAAGGTAATCTATGAATTCAATTATACAACAAATATTCACTGAAGGCTTACCCTGAGACAAGCCATAGTGAAATTGTTGGAGATGGCACAAAAAAAAAAAAAAAGAAATATTAAAAAAAGCTTGCTGTTATGGTGCTTAGCTTTTAATAAAGGTGAGAACAATAAAACAGAGAAACAAAAACAAGAAATTGAGATGAACATAGACTTAAGAGCTCAATAAAAAGTGCGAAATGAGGGTATACCATGGCATGGTGGGAAGGACGAGGATTACTTTAGTCAAGGTGATCAGGGAAGGCCTCTCTCCAGAGATGACAGGGCAAAAATTTGGGGGTAGCATGTCCCAGGAAGGGGGAGCAGCAAGTGAAGAGGCCTAAAAGATGGGGGGGAAGGGTAAATTGTCTCAGGAATTAAAAAAAAATGTTGGTACGACTGGAAGATGGTGTCAGTGAGTGGAAGCCTCCTCGTCAGATATCTACACAGGTGGCAGTCATGTTGAGCCCGGGGGAGCAAGGAGAGGGAACTTTATCCTCAGTGAAATGCGAAGTCACTACAGGGTTTTAGGCAGAGGAGTGATTGATTGTTTATTGATTTTACCAGGAATAATGTGATACTCTCTGAAATTAAGGGGGCCAAGAATGGCAGTAAGAAGAAAATTTGGAGGCAGTGTAGGACTTGTAGAGATAGCAGTGGCTTGCTTCAGGGTGCCCTGGCAGAATGTATATGTTCACAAATATGAATGTGTAGAATTATAAGAGTTATCAATAAACATTTATCTAGCTTTCCATTTTTTGAGAAAGATTTAAACTTCTTTCCAATTTGTTTATTTATTCAATAAAAATTTGTTGAACATCTACTTTGTGCCAGCGCTTTAATCACTGTTAATCACTTTACAAAGTTCAGCAATACTACAACTGGCAAATTTTTGACTATAAAGTAACCATTTGTTTTTCACTGATTATAAGAAATAGGCATAATGTAATCCTTTCCTCTTTTTACTGGTAAGAGCTAGCAACAAGTTTTCTTAGCAGGAGATAAGTTATTTTATCTCACTATTTTAACAATATATATAATTGTGCTTTCTTATATCACTGGCAAGTATTTTATATCCATAACAGTTTTATTAGCAGTTTGTGCTATTTTATTGGAGACACAAGATGTGTAGGCTATTATGCTAGCTCTAGATGACAGTTACGGCTAGTATGAATTCTTCTTAAGAGTGGGCTTTACAGTCAAGATACAAAGACATAGCAATATTTGTCTCTCCCATCAACCGTTACTTATTTCAAAGCTGTGCAAAGAATGTTTTAGAACAAAAGGATAGACAAAGAAGAAAAATTTCAAGAATCGAAATAACTGCTTTTTATTTGCTAGGATTTGATAAATTGCTTGAAGTCTCTATTGCACTGCAGTTTTGATTTGCAGTCTGACTAATACAAAACAGGCAATTTTACCAAAATGTAAACTCCGTAACTTTTTACATTTACTCTTAATGGAAATGAAAATAATATCATTCATCGTTGATACAGTTTTGCATTATATTAAGGCTTTTGGCTCATTTATTTTCCATATACTATTATGTTCAGTGATGAAGTCATCACTTATCATCACCTTTTTTTTTTTTTAACTTCCACTTAGTTCAAACTCTCATCTTGTCTCAAGTAGGTATTGCCATATCCTAACCTAGAGTCTTGAAGCCTCATGTTGCCTAGCACTTCCAGAACAGACATTACTGAGTATGACAGTAGGCAGAATAATTGTCCCCCAAAAGATATCCACCTCCTAATCCCTGGAACTTGTGCATATGTGTTATGTGGTAAAGAGGAATTAAGCTTGCAAACGAAATTGAGTTTGCTAATCAACTGACCTTGAGATGGGGGAGATATCTCAGATTATTCAGCTGGTCCCAGTGCAATCACAAGGACCCTTATAAGTGCAAGGAACAAGGAATAGTGTCTATCGTGTGTGCTATGTAAAAGACTCTTTCAGCCATTTTTGAATTTGAATAATAAAAAGCACATGAGCCAAGAAATGTAGTCAGCCTCTAGAAACTGAAAAAGGTAAACAAACAAACAAACAAACAAATAAAAATAGAAGAAGATTCTCCTTTAAAGTTTCCAGAAGGAATGCAACCCTGGGAACACCTTGATTTTAGCCATTTCAGACCCATTTCAGAATTTGGATCTCCAGGACAATACAATAAATAAATGTATGGTGTTTCAAACCACTAGATTTGTGGTAATTTGATACAACAGCAATAGGAAACTAATAGAAATGCAAATATAGGTGTCGTACCCTGATTTAAATTTTTTAAATGACTCCTCATTTCACATATGATTAAGGAAATAGAGTGCTATTAGACACGTCACAATTGGATCTCTGGGTTAAAAAGCCCTGGTTTGTAGTGTTTGCCAATTCTTGTAGTGTAATTACTCCAGTTATGTTGAATTTCAAGCTACCAACCTTACCTAATTAAAGGCCAATTTAGAAAGACATGCACAGAGTTGAATTTCACAAGCTGGCGCAAGCAAACTGCTAGACAATTTCCATTCCTAGTGATGTGACTTTTAAGACCGTCCTTAATCTAACTCTGTCTAAGTTGGCAACTGCAGTTTATACATCTTTCCCTGGTCCCTTTCATGTTCTTTGAATATACTGGCTTTTTCCCTGGGATACCTTTTTTTTGTCTGTCCTTCAGAATTTCACTAATTATTTATAAATCAGTATAAGTGATACCTCCTTTGTGAAGCTTTCTCTAACCATTTTATCCCCTACCCTCATTCAGAATTCAAAACGGCACAGAGGTGCTAGATGTCTTTTTTCTGCTGCCTATAAAGTGCCTTGTTGATTCTTTTACTGTAAAATTAATTCCAAACTGTAGTGATTTATTTTAGTCTCCTTCCCCTGGTGTATTGCAACTCTCTAGCAGAAATATCTGTTTTGATTTTTTTAACTTAAAATGTACAGTACCTAGCATAACTATAGGCCCAGAAGAGATACCTAGAAGTGTTTGTTGTATAAAAAGAGAGAGGTGACAATGTGCTAGCAGCCCTCACTCTCAGTGCCTCCTCGGCCTCAGTGCCCACTCTGGCCATGCTTGAGGAGCCCTGCAGCCTGCCACAGCACCGTGGGAGCCCCTCTCTGGGCTGGCCCAGGCCGGAGCCACCTCCCTCTGCTCGTGGGGAGGTGTGGAGGGAGAGGTGCCAGCGGGAACCCTGGTGCGCCCAGCGCTCATGGGCCAGAGCGAGTTCTGGTGGGCAGGGCGCGTGGTGGGCCCCACACACAGAGCAGCCGGCCGGCGCTGCCAGCCCAGGGCAGTGAGGGGCTTAGCGCCTGGGCCGGCACTATGCTCCAGTTTTTGCCAGGCCTCAGCTGCCTTCCCAAGAGGCAGGGCTTAGGACCTGCAGCCCGCCATGCCCAAGCAGCCCCCTCCGCCGTGGGCTCCCACATGGTTCAAGCCTCCCTGACAGGCGCTGCCCCCTGCTGCATGATGCCCCCTGCTGCATGATGCCCCCTGCTGCGTGATGCCGGGTCCTATCAACCGCCCAAGGGCCGAGGAATGCAGGCGCGGTTCCAGATCGGCAGGCAGCTCCGCCTGCAGCCCAGATGCAGGATCCACTGGGTGAGGCCGGCTGGGCTCCTGAGTCTGGTGGGGACTTGGGGAACTTTTATGTCTTTCGAAGGGATCGTAAATGCACCAATCAGCACTCTGTGTCTAGCTCAGGGTTTGTAAATACACCAGTTGGTACTCTGTATCTAACTAACCTAGTGGGGACTTGGAGAACTTTTCTGTCTAGCACTCTGTGTCTAGCTCAAGGATTGTAAATGCACCAATCAGCACTCTGTGTCTAGCTCAAGGATTGTAAACACACCAATCAGCACTCTGTCAAAATGGACCAATCAGCTCTCTGTAAAATAGACCAATCAGCTCTCTGTAAAATGGACCAATCAGCAGGATGTGGGTGGGGTCAGATAAAGGACTAAAAGCAGGCTGCCTGAGCCAGCAGCACAGCAATTTTCTGGCATCGCATTACCTGTTGTGGCAGCCGTGTTCTTTTGCTCTTTGCGATAAATCTAGTTGCTGGTCGCTCTTTGGGTCCAGCCTGGGTTTAAAAGCTGTAACACTCATTGCTGCCATCATGAGCTGTAACACTTACCGTGAAGGTCTGCAGTTTCACTCCTGAAGGTAGGGAGACCAGGAACCCACCCGGAAAAATGAACAATTCCAGGTGCGTCACCTTTCAGAGCTGTAACACTCACTGCAAAAGTCTACAGCTTCTCTTCTGTCAGGGAGACCCTGAACCCACCAAAAAGAAAAAGCTCTAGACACATTTGAACGTCTGAAGGAACAAACTCCAGACACACCATTTTTAAAAACCGTAACACTCACTGTGAGGGTCTGCAGCTTCATTCCTCAAGTCAGTGAGACCAAGAACCCACCAATTCTGGATGCAAAAGTATTCATGTATGTTAAGCTCACACTGCCAATATACAAGAGAGATTTAAAAAAAAGAAAAAAACTCCACATGGGAGAGAAATGCTCACCAGAGAGAAGCCAGATTTCAGTTTAATAAAGAATATGAGCCGGGGCGCTGGGGCTCAGGCCTGTAATTCCAGCACTTTGGGAGGCCGAGGCGGGTGGATCATGAGGTCAGGAGCCTCAGACCTTCTTGGCTAACAGGGTGAAACGCCGTGTTTACTAAAAAAAAAAGTACAAAAAATATTAGTCCCAGCTACTTGGGAGGCTGAGGTGGAAGAATGGTGTGAACCCAGGAGGTGGAGCTTGCAGTAAGGCGAGATCGCACAACTGCACTTCAGCCAGGGCAGGAGAGTGAGACTCCATCTCAAATAATAAAATAAAATAAAAAATAAAATAAGAATATGAAAAGATTAAAACAGATTGTGTTTGAAGGGAGTAGTTCTGGTAAATGAACAAAGGTCAAGTGACAAAGATTTCTCAATTATTTCTTTGGTGCCCAACACTGGCAATGTACATGTAGCAGTTTCTGCCCCCGCGTAGTCTATGATATTGGATATAAACTAGCTTAGTGAAAATTTTAGTTTTATGTTATTTGCAAGGGCAACGTCTAAAAAATAGAAAAAACATACAAATTAAAATAGGAATTTTTTTTTATGATTGGCAAATAAAAATGAAAGCCAGTATAGCAATGCTGATATCATAATATGAAACTTAAAGTGAAGATTATAAACAAAGTAAAAGAATCACAACAAAAACACTTGATAACAAAAATGACCTTGTGAACAGTTCAACTAACAAAATGAAATATACAGAGAAAACGCTGCTGATTTTGTTAGAATTTATTAGTAGCTTTATTCATTGGGAAAAGTGAGTGCATCTCTAACAATCTTACAGATGAAGAAGGAAAGGAAAAATGAAGAAAGGAAAGGAAGAAGGAAAGGAGGAAAAACACATAATAAAGTAGGTCAGTTCCTATAATATGTGAGAATGGTACATGGGCAGATCTTCCACTGAAAACAACCCAAAATCCTAAGCAAAACATCTTTAAAATTTCATTTTTAGGAAAACATTTATAATCTAGTAACAAAGTAAGACCTTATACTTAGTGGTACATTTGTTGAATATACAATATGCTAAATTATTGTTCAGATTGTACAAAATTGTTTTTATTATTAATCAGAGTACACCTAAGGGTCCACAGATATCACTATTATCCAGTTAGAACCTAGAACTTCAGGATAAATAACAGAAAATGATTACATATTGTGGAACTCATTAGTCCATGGGGTCTTTTTAACTACCTCTCCTATCTTTTCATTTAAGAGCCCAGATTTTCCAATGTTGAGATCAATTATTATTGTGATAACACATGGAACTGGGCAGTCCATATCGATTAATGGGAAGGAGAAATCTTATTGACCAAGACCTCTTTTAGCAGCTTACTTCTAAATGGCACACTCATTAGAATTGAAAGAAGAATCAATAGAGCAAAGGAAATTTACAGATAGTGGCTATGAAATCTCCTACTATTCATTATTTTCTTGATTGCCTTTTCTGGAATACTTGTGGTAAGGATCTTGGTCTCTGTTATATTGAGAGAGAGAATTTTTTAAAATAATTTTCTATTTTAAGGTTCATCCCTTTATCCATCGTTATTAACTTAACAAGCATTAACATGTACTTACTACCTACTAGGAACATTTGTAAGAACTCTACAGACAGTAATTCATTTAATCCTCTTAATACCTCACAATAGCATGCTAAATTGATACATGAGAAGCTGAGGCACAGATAGATAGGGTAACTCTCCTATAAGATACAGCTAATCTGGATCACATAGCTAATAAGTGACAGAGATAAAATTTGAATCCAAATATTCCATCTCCACAGTCTGCATTTACTATGCTATGCTGATTTATCAGTTTATTTTATAAGGATAACAGTTAATTATGTTTTTTTTAAATGTTTATATTAACTAACGTATTTTAACTGGGAAGTTTCTGTGTCGGGGCGCTTTTGATGCAAGAAGCAGAAATGCACATATACCAGGTAAGAAAGAAAAGAAATGTGTCCCAAATGTCTAACCAAATTTACCTGATACAGGAGCACAATTTTCACTCAAGTCCCACAAGTGACTGGTTCCCATCCTTTCACTTTCTCTCTAGGTTATTATTGTTTTTTCATATCTGCTTCTCTTGGTTTCTGCTTCCTTTAATTCTTTCTGTACAAACTCCCTTAGTGTGATGTTAGTTGTTATTTCCCAATTAGCCTGACTTCCAGATATTCTTGATGGAATTATCCAGGTTTCACATTCATGTTAGATATTTCATAACTCTGTGCACCACAATGTAAAGAGATAGCTACATTTTCTGTGATGGGTTATCTGTGATGAGGGTGGCACTCTGACCACCATTTCCATCCACGCCTGGGCGCTCTTCCCTGTTTAGTTCTGAGTTAGATATTTCCAATGATGGGAATTTCCTGGAGATTTAGAAGGTAGAATAAAATATAATTCCTGTAAGGCCATGGGTGTTAGACCCAGAGGCTTCATCAGTGGTTTAACTTTGATGTTTATTCCACAAATTCCCTTAATGCAAAGTCAGCAGCTTCTCAGACTATCTCCTAGCTTCCGTCTGCCTTGTGGAGAACATTTTAGATTTTCTCATGAACTCTTTTTGTCTCACCTGCAGTCCTGTGCTTTGGTCCAAGATCTACATGTGTGTAGATCTACGTGAGTGTAGACTTTGGGAAGCAACTACCCAGATCTGCAGGAGTATCTTTCTTAACTTGCTCTTCTCCAGGTCTTCTAACAGTTGCTGAAAGTCATGATTTCATTTAAACCCTTTTTAACAAGAAAACATATATTTGTTTCCTGAATAAACCTTTAGTGATATATCCTTGTAATATCTCATGCCAGTTATGCCAGTTTCGTTTGTCACATGCAATATTTACTAAAATAATGGAATAATAATGAGCCAATAATGTAATTTAGAAGATGCTGCTTATCCTTAGGAGAATGCCAGTGTACCAAAGGTTTTTTTTCTGCTTTATCTCTAACAATATTTTAATGGCTTAAACTACCTACATTACCATGTATGGATATAATAGTACTTCTGCTTGAATGAATTTTTGGATAACTCAATTATGGAAAATAGAGACTGCTAATCCTTAAGAGAACACTAATGCCAGTGTCCCCTGAAATTAATGCATGTAGAGTAGACTCATATTATTAAGAAGTAATTTAAATTTTTTTGGACTGGATTTAAAATCTCCCTTCAGGGCCAGAAACAGAAAAGAAGGGAAAGGCATGCAAAAATGGAATGCTACTTGTTAAGGGAAATTCAATACATTAAAAATTTCTGAGCCTGCATACCTAAGTAAAACTGTATTAAAAGATCAATATAGTTGGCTATGTCGTCTTTTCAGTCTTATGGGTTTTTTTTTCTGCAATAACAGTTTCAACTCTTAATGAAAAGGTATCTATATAAAATAAAAAGATAATCAAACCAGAAAGTAAATCTAAGTCAAGCTTACTTCATAGAGATGTTAATGATAAGACCAGAAGATGAATGAGGAGACAGACAAAAGTTTAATGGACCCCAATATGTTGGGTGCCAGTAATTACTCCCTTCTTCATCACTTTTATAAGAAATTGCATACAGAGGAAATAAATATGAGGAAGAGATAAAGCCACTCAAAACAGTTTCAAAAACAGTAGACTTCAAAATTAAAGCAATTGTCTTAATGCAATCACTATTTTAAATATTTAAGAAGACACTTTTTCTAACTTTATAAATTTGTTAAATTCTAAAACTAAATTCAAGATTTCAAAATGAGAAATGTTTTATTTTCATACTGTATCTATAAAATTACTAAGTAAATGTTCAGTAATCTTCTCATTTTATCTGCATAATCAACTGCTTGAACCCTGGAAGTGGTTGAGAGAGGGAGAGAGAGGCAGAGAGAAATTTTAAGAAATTAGTTTAAGCAACTAATTTGCATGATTCTGGAGGCTGATGAATCAAACATTTGTAGGACAGGCCAGTAGCTGGAAGCTCATAAAGGGTTTCTATTGCAGTCTTGAAGATGGATCCCTCCTTTACTGGAAACCTTAATTTTTGCTCTCACAATCTTCAACTGATTGGATAAGGCTTACCTATATTATGAAGAATAATCCTCATTATAAAGAGTAAAGTCAACTGATTGGAAATGGCATCTACAAAATACTTTTACAGCAATATCCAGACGAGTGTTTCACCAAAGAACTGGGCCCTGAAGGCTAGCCAGGTTGACACATAAAATTAACCATCTATAGGCATACCAGAAACTCTCATCATAAATGGAAGATAGTTGCAGATAGGAAAAAAAGGCAATTGTAAAATTAAGATGGCTCACAAAACACAACTTGAGAATGTCTTTTTATAAGTAAATGGATGTACCTACCACACTGTAACACCTGTAGTATAGTGCTTAAAGATACATGTATAAAAGACATTTCTAAGAGTGCTACTTCAGCAAAAGAGACTATCAACAGAGTAAACAGGCAACCCACAGAACAGGAGAAAATATTCACAAACGAGGCATCTGTCAAAGGTCTAATATCCTGAATCTATAAGGAACTTAAACAATTCAACAAGCAAAAAACAAATATCCCCATTAAAAGTAGGTGAAAAACATTACCACACACACACACTCCTCAAAGAAGACATACAAGCAACCAACAATCATGAAATAATGCTCAAGATTGCTAATCATTAGAGAAATGCAACTGAAACTACAACGAAATACCATCTCACACCAATTGAAATGGCTGCTATTAAAAAGTCAAAAAATAGCACATGCTGGCAGGGCTGCAGAGGAAAGGGAATGCTTGTGCACTGTTGGGAATGTAAATTAGTTCAGCCACTGTGGGACCTATTTTGGAGATTTCTCAAAGAAGTAAAAGAACTACCATTCAACTCAGCAATCCCATTACTAGGTATATTACCCAAAGAAAAACAAATTATTCTACCAAAAAGACACATGCCCTTGCATGTTCATCACAGCACTATTCACAATAGCAAAGACATGGACTCAACCTAGGTGTCCATTGGTGAATTTAGAGAAAATGTTACATATATACACACCATCGAATACTGCACAGTCATAAAAAAGAATGAAATCATTTCCTTTGCAGCAACATGGAGGCAGCTGGAGGCCATTATCATAAGTGAATTAACTCAGTAACAGAAAACCAAATATAACATGTTCTCACTTGTAAGTGGAAGCTAAACATTGGGTGCACATGGACATAAAGATATAAACAATAAACACCGGGGACTACTAGATGGGGAGAAAAGGAGGGGGGCCAAGGATTGAAAAACCATTGGGTACTATGCTCACTACCTGGGTGACAAAGTCATTCACACCTCGAACCTCAGCATCCTGGAATATACCCATGGAGCAAACCCTGAATCTAAAATAAAAGTTGAAGCTATAATAAAATAAAGTAGTACTACTTCAACAGTGTTAGTTCAGTGAATGGATATGCCAATCTCACCAAAATACATGTCAAGAAGTGGTTATTATTTATATTTGCTGTATAGATTTATGAGGTATATGTGATGTTTTGACATGTATGCATCGCAGAATGATTAAATGAAGATAATTAGCATATATTTGTCACCATACTTACCATTTTTTTGTATGTGTGAAAACATTTGAGGTCTACTGTCTTTGCAATTTTCAAGTACTATATACAGCACATTATTATTAAATATAGTCACAATGCTGTACAATAGATTTCCAGAACTTATTCCTCTCGTCTAACTGAAGTTATGTGTCCTTTGACCAGCATCTCTCCTTCCCCACCCCTACCTCTTGTCAGCCCCTGGTAACCATCATTCTGCTCTCTACTCCTGTGAGTTCAACTTTTTAGATTCCACATATAAGTAAGATCATGCAGAACTTTTCCCTCTGTACTTGGCTCATTTTACATAACATAATTTCTTCCAAGTTTGTTCCTGTTGTTGTAAATGACGGGATTGTCTTTTTTTAAGGCTGAATATTATTCCATTATGTATGTGCACATGTGTATCTGTGTGTGTGTGGATGTGTGTGTGTAATTTTTTTCATTTATCTGTTGATAGACACAGACTGATTCTATATCTTGGTTATTGTGAATGATGCCACAATAAACATGAGAGCGCAGACATCTCTTTGACATACTGATGTGATTTCCTTTAGATGTGTAAGCAGAAGTGAAATTGCTGGATCCAATGGTAGTTCTAGTTGTTAAGTTTTTAAGCAACCTCCATACTGTTTTGCATAGCGGCCACAACACTTTACATTCCCATCAACGGTATATAAGAGTTACCTTTTCTTCACATCTTTGTCAACACTTGGTATTGCTTGCCTTTTTTATAATAATGATTCTAATAGGCATGAGTGATATCTCATTGCAGTTTTGATTTGCATTTACCTGATGATTAGTGGTGTTGAACATTTTTCCAGGTACCCATGACCATTTGTGTCTTCTTCTGAGAAGAGTCTATTCAGGTCCTTTGCCCATTTTGTTCTTGTTTTCTTGTTATTGAATTGAGTTCCTTATATATTTTGTATATTCACCCCTTATGAGGTGTGTGGTTTGCGGATATTCTCTCCCAAGCTGCAGGCTGTCTCTTCTCTGTTAATTGTTTCCTTTGTCGTGAAGAAGGTTGTTAGTTTGGTGTAATCTCATTTGTTTAGTTTTGCTTTAGTTCCTTGTAATTTGGGTATCCTATCCAAAAAAAAATTTGCCAAGACCAATGTCAAGCAGCTTTTCCCCTATTTTTTCTTCTAGTAATTTTTACAGCTTTGAGTTATCCATTAAGTCTTTAATGTATTGGGGATACTTTTTAGTGTCATAAAAAACTTATATAGTCACCAACTTTTGATATCATATTTCAATAAGAGTATGGATCATGGACCTGCAGCTGGGTAATCTAGCACAAGTAATTAACTTCTCCATGTCTTAGGTTTCTCATAGGTGAAATGGAGCCAATAATAGTACATGCCTCATAGGTTTTGTAAAGATTATTAACAATATATAAAGTGCTTAGAAGAGTGCCTACTCATAGGACGTGTCACTGCTGTTATCATTATTAAAAACAAACTCCTTTTGGTAAGAATGTTATTTCATAACAGCAGACATTTCATTATTAATTGACCTTTAAAAATAGTTTCTAAATAAACAGTTACTATTGTGTTTTTGAAACTACCACTACCATTTAGCCATTTATTAAAGTTTAACCATCATTAAAGTTAAATGATAACTTTAAAATAATGAAAGGTAAACACTTAACATGACAAAAGAATCATATTTAATATAATGTGTAGCCAAACATTTCAAAATTTAGGTTAGGCATTGGATAATTTAAAATGAGGATGGGCTAGAAAATAGAAGCCAAAGAGGAAGGAATATTATATGTCTAAACCCTTTTTTTTAATTTTTCAGAGGCTTAGAATGTCTCTGAAAATTCTCCCCCCAAAATTAAAACCAATTATGTTAACATTTAAGTATCAAAAAACCAAAGGATATCAACCATTTCATATATGTATATCATATATATCATATATATGATGGATTATATATGGAATTCATGTATTATATATACACATAAAATATATGATACATAAAATACATACAATGTGTGTGTGTATATATATAAAATGTATGGATTTCATAACATCACGTGGTTTGCCTTAATTATACGCAATAAAATTTATGTTCTAGAACAGGAAATCTTTTATTACTCTGTTGAATACTTACTATTGACTAAAGTCACTGGATATTCACAATTTACCAAATTAGTGCAAGGTAACACAACAGATGACTTTAGCCTGCTGTATCAGGTTTCTTAATATCCAGCATTCACTCAAACACACAAGTGTAAAAAGTTGTGTCTGAACAATTTCTACTTCTCTTATGAACATTAATGTAGTCATGCATGCATAATATCTCTGTAGGTATAGATAAAATACATAATGCTGGTAATTGAAAATATAATATGTTAGATAAACTTTTATGCGAAATGAGGCTAGGGGACTGCAGCCCATTATTTTAAGTAATTGTGGATCTTAAACATTATAATAATAGAGATTGAGAATCGTATATTGGTGATTCCCATAATGTGAAGTGTAAACCTTTACAATATCATGATATGAAATATCATTAAGTTTAAACATTAGCTTTGCTCTACCTGTGGAAATAAAATTATTTAAATAGCACTATGGTTATTTTACTTATAAAAGTAGACATCTTCATAGATGTAGGTAAAAGTTACAGGCTACTTTATAGCTAATGCTCTCTTCTGGGTAAAAGAGAATCGTTTATTGGATGAAATAAAATTCGATTTAATCTTAACATAAAACAGAATTGGTATTATACATGTAGAAATGGAAAGTTTTTTTATTATATATATATATACTGTATTCTTTTAATATATTTTTGCTGTAATTTAAAACTATTTAATTATTTTTCTTAAATTTTTAAGCTAACATTACCAGGTAAATATTTAAATATAAGAAAAAACATGGGCCTAAATCTTAAGAGCTCTAAAGACCATAAATGCCAGTTCTTTCAGTTTTCCATTAAATTGAAGCCATTGGCCCTTGCCTCTTAGTCCAAGGTCATTTATCAGTCTCACAATGCTTCTGTTTTCAAGCATAAATAAACAATTTACATCTGGCTCTATAGACATGTATACAACAGGTATTATTTAAACACCTATTATATGCCAGGCATTGTTCCAGAATCAGAAATACATCAATTTCTAAAAATCTAGATTATAAACAGCTTAAATTTGAAAAGGGATAGATTTTGACACAGATAAATGAGTATGATAACTTTTCCTAAGTGTTTTATTAGATGTAGGCAGCCACTGAATATGGAGTTTTCAATTATATCTGAATTAGGGGCCGTGGACTGAGTGTGAAACTTACACCAAATATTGAACAATGACTAGGTATTTGCTAAGCAACATATAAAAGTACAGTGAATAATCAGAATGGTTGGAACATAGGGTTCAAATAGACCAAGAGAGGATAATTGGAGAACAAAGTGGGGTGTAGGAAGAGAAGGCAGAGTTGGAATCACAGATGGCTTTTTTAAGCAATGTGAATAAATGTTGATGTATCATTATTTTTTATCTTATAAACTCAAACAATATTCTCCCCCTCCTTCTAGCTGCAGCAAAGTCAGAAGTACATTTGACAAGGAAGAGCACTCTGCATCATTCCCCTAAAAAATTCAATCTTGATATATTAATATCCATCTCTATATCTGTCCATGCCAATGCAGGCACACTCATACTACGTTCATAGTAGATTTGGACTATCACATTTGGCAGGCATTTGCCTAATTCTTATTTCCTTAATTGACTGCCCTGTACTCTTTCTTGAAACATGGAACTTGCCAACTCCTTTAGTCTCAGGCAGACCATGAGAAGACCTAACCCACTGCCACTTACTACACAGGTTAACAGTAGATTTGGGTTTTATGAACTCTTCTATTTTTAACCACTATATAAATCCACTTTCACAAATAAACAAACTATTTTTATCACATATTTCAAAAATCTCTAAAATATGATTAGTTCTTTATTTTCTTCAAATTTGTTTTGACAGATTAGTCATTAGAATTTTTAGTTACAAATAATTTCTGAGAGATGTTACCTCTATTTATCACCTGTTTCAAAGCACAAAATTCAGAAAATCATATTCCCAAAATAAAAGTACAATATTGGTAGCTTGTTTTCAAAAGATAAACAAACACACACACATACACACACAAAGAAAAAAACTTTAAAAACCACAAGTGTCATCAATGAAATACTTAATGAAAAACAGCTTCATCTAATATTTTTCTCTGTCCCTTGTGGTAGATATAGTTAAGAAGTATAAAGTGACAATGTTATTCTCTGGCAAGACATGCTATTAAAGATAGCCGAGGAAACTTCACATATCTTATGTGAACACATTGCTGATGTCAACAGAGTAATTTAAAGTGACTTGAAATTTAGGCAACTTTTTAAATGTTAGTGTCAGTGTAGTTTCTGTGAAGCTTTCCTCATACACCAGCAATTGTTCCACGGGGAAGACCTAGTAATATTTTCATAGATAGCAATGTCCCCATAATGATGTTGATGAAATGAATTGAGGAGTAATGTCCTATTTTAAAAATTAAATCATTTTTTTCTAATCATGTCTAATTAATTTATCTGTTAGTGGTTTATCCCTTATAGGTATAAGTACCATTATCATCCCAAGATATGATTTCCAACTTTTTATGAGTCTTATAGATCACCTATATTCCTTCAGTAAGAAGGAACAGGCTGACATAATATTTAAGTCTTGGGTAGAGATGAGGTATTGGAAGGGAGGAATTGAAGATAACATGACATTTTATGTCTGAGTAAATGAGAGAAAAAAAATCTTCATTGGCAGAAAGATTGATTTTCCGTGTACATGTTCTATCAATTACTACGAGAGAGGTGTTGATGTCTCCTATTATGTGTGGAAAGATCTATTTCTCCTTTCAGTTCTATCAAATTTTGCTCTATATATTGTGAAGTTCTGTGATTAGTTCATTTATGTTTCTGGCTTTTATGTTTCTTAGAGAACTGATCCTTTTATCATTGTATAGTATTTCTTTTCAGTCCTGGTAAATTTCTCGTTCTAAAGTTTACTTTGTCTGAAATTAATGTAATAGTTTTAGTTCTTTTTCTAAAATTTGCTATTTGAATGTTATATATGTTTTTATCAGTTTTCTTTTAATGAATTTATTACACCTTTGTTTTTAAATTAACCTTGTTTTGTGGGTAGCCCATAGTCGGGACTTGCTTTTTTAATCCCATTTGACAGTTTATGTCTTTTAATTGGTTATTAGACTGTTAATCATTGATGTTAATATTGATATAATTGTATTAAAATACCACTTCAATAGTTAATTCTTATTTTTTTCTGTTTTTCTTCTTTTCTTCCCTTTCTTGGTTAATAAGATTTTTCAAGATTCAGTGTATCTATACTATTGACTTACTCATAGCTTTAAATATTTTAAATATTGTTCTAGGACTTATAATGTATATCTTTAAACAACTAGAATCTTCCTTCAAATAGTATTCCATTTCATGTGTGGAGTTAAGTATCTTACAATTGTATAGATTCACAATGCTTTCTTTCATCCTTTATGCTGATTTTTCATCCATTTTATTTTTACATGTGCTATAAAAATATTACTACTCTTTTGCTTTAAAAAGTCAGTTTCTTTTTGGAACAATTAAAATGAAGAGATATAAGTTGCATTTTTACCTTTATTTATTCCATTTTTTTTTGTATTTTTATGTAGATCCCCGTTTCCGTCAAATAATGTAATACATCTGCTTAAGATCTTCCTTAACATTCCTTTCAGCGCAAATCTGTTAGTAAAAAAAATTCTCTCAGTTTTTGCCTGTTAAGAAAAGACAGAAAGAAAGAGGGCAGAGTCTTTATTTCACCTTAAATTTTAAAAGATATTTTAATGAGTTGCCAATGAACACTCTGATATAAGAGTAAGAGTGGCACAAGAGCAGATGTCAATTTTCTGCTATGTGACAAAAATTCTGGGTAGCAAACAATAACCATGCTGTATTAGAATTATTCATCTAAGGATTAGGAGATATTTCCTCTGCAAATTAAAGTGATGGAATTAATAAGAATTGGGTAGCTACTTTTAATAACTAGATGTTAGGTAAAAGTAAGTCCATATAAACAAAAAGCCACTTCCCTTATATTAACAACCTTAGAGCAAAGGGAGCAGTGCAGGGTAGGAGAAATGCAGAAGAATTGACTCCTGGTCTAGGGGGAGTGCTATAGAATGTAGATTGCTTGACTCTATAATGGTTTTATTGAGCTAGAGTTTAACTCATTGACTTCCACCTCTGCTCAAAAGACACAGCTTTGGAATCTAATAATGATTAAGCCACGGTTCAAAAGTGCCAATATGCACTGTCAATTATGTTCACTGGAAAATGAATTTGCCCTGGTTTTAAGACTGGGAAAATAGAAAAATATGCAACTGGTACCACTATTTATTATTCTACCAATTCTTCTAAAAAGGAGAATTTTTTTTTTTTCCTTTTGAGAGACAGATGTTGACTGATCATTTTCTAGATGCAAAGTTTAAGAAAAATTGGGATAAGGTTCATTACCTTGTCTTAATCTAATTCGGGGGAAAATGGAAACAAACGTTTAAAGAATTCTAAAATTTAGATTTATCTATTTGTCAAGACCAAATAAAAATAAATGACCTTTTATTCCATTGGCAATGTGAATATTTTATGTTCTTCCACGTGCTTTTAGCAGATATCCTAAATCTGTGATTCTTAGTTTACTTGCAGGTAATGTATTTCCAGCTTTTAAAAAGTGAGATAATTATTATTTTGCTGCTGAAAGAACATCAGATTACAGTGAAACAAAATGCAGTGAAACAGCTAACATTTTAAAAAGAAGAAGAAAACGATCGAGACAACATGAGTGTGTGCAGGTATGTCTGTAATTGTGATGTTTTTAAAAGAAAAGGAAACTGGGTGGGGTAGTGTGTGCCTGTAGTCCCAGCTACTCTAGGGGCTGAGGCAGGAGGATCGATTGAGTTCAGGCATTGGAGGCTGCAGTGGCCTATGGTATAGAAACACTGTATGTCAGCCTGGGTGACAGAAGGAGGTCTTGTAATGACAACAATAACAACAACAACAACAACAACAACTAATTTTTTTTTCTCAATAATCTTAAAATCTCTCAATGTACATATTCAAAGTACAATAGGGCCTCTCTCCTACCATAGTCCATAGGTTCTTGGAAACTGCAACTTCAACGTGAAACAAGTTTTACCATAGGCTAATGATATAAATAAGAGGTAAGTTCCTAGGCATATTTCTGGTCACAAAAACATCACTACTACATTTCTAAATAAAGTCCAAAATATAGCGCCACTGCACTCCAGCATGGGTGACAGAGTGAACCTCCATCTCAAAACAAACAAACCAAAAAACCACACACTGCTAATGTTCAACATTAAAATAAACTTTAGCTATACATATATTTAAGAAATAACAATTTCAAAATTATGTAATTATTTTCCTTCTTATTCCAGTTCAGGGTGGCAGGTGCTGGAGGCCATCCAGGCAGCTGAGGGTGCAAGGTGGGCACCAGTCCTGGACCGGACGCCATCCCATTGTAGAGCACATTCACATCCACACCCCCTCCTCCACACACACACACACAGTCACTCACACTGAGACAATCTATACATGCCAATTCACCTAACTTTGGCATGTGGGAGGAAACCAGAGTACTAGGCTAAATGCAGACAAAGGGAGGAATGTTTTATCATTCATGGTATTTTCTATCAGGATGATACTAAACATAAAATTAACTCCTATGTAAGCATTTTTACAATAGTAATGCTCATGCAAAATTACATTACATGGGAATAAACATAACAAGAAATGTGCATATCCTATGTAAGGAAATTTCAAACATAAAAGTTGAGCTTTAAGAAATGAAAAGGCATACTAAGATTGTGTGTAATTATATTCAACATCATGAAAACATCAATTCTCTTTAATTTTTACTTTTTAATGTTATTTTACATACTGTATCTGAAATGACTGGTTCTAATATGCATATGAAAAAAAGAAGCATAAAAAGGAAACACTGAAGGAAAAGAAAAAAGAGTAAACATGGGGAGAATATTCCTTGAGATAACAAAATATATTATTAAGCTTTAACAGAGCAATTTGAATCTGAGATATGACTGGACAAGAAAGAAAAATTAATAGAAAGGGAATCCAGTGATCTAGCCACATATAAATAATAACATATGATATGGTAGTGGCACCTCTCTAATCTTTCGATAAAATCTATTCATTATGTTTTTAAGATCCCAGGATAATATATATTTTTATTTTTCTTTCTCTATCTCTATCATCTCTACATATTATGCTATACAAAATTTCAAAAATCTAAAAATTTAAAAATGTAATCGTATTAAATAAATAAAAAAATAACGCCATAAAAGTATGTCAAAATGTATAAAAATGTAAACCTTGGAGGTAGGAAGGCTAGTCCAACTGACTCAAGATCTGAATTAGAAACAAATGAATGGGTCAGGTGGGTGCAGTGCCTCATGCCTATAATCCCATCACTTTGGGAGGCCAAAATGGGTGGATAACTTGAGCATAGGAGATCGAGACCAGACTGACCAACGTGGTGAACCCCATTTCTACTAAAAATACAAAATTAGCCAGGCATGGTGGTGGGTGCCTATAATCCCAGCTACTTGAGAGACTGAGGCAGGAGAATCACTTGAACCCAGGAGGTGGAGGTTGCAGTGAGCCAAGATTGCACCATTGCACTCCAGCCTGGGCAACAAGAGCAAAACTCCATCTCAATAAATAAATAAGTAATAAATAATATCTAAACATAAAATAAATATTTTTGAGTGGTTAATTAAAAACACACATAAAAATGTCAAATAAAAATAACACAGAGAACTAAATATTTGCAATTTATTGGTATAATCTTTCTGCTATATAAAAAGAAAACTATCAAAATTTCAATAAAAAAATGAAGGGTATGAACAAAGTAGGTACAGATCAGAAACTACAAGTGTTTCTTAAATGCATACAAATGTCAAAATATCTAGCCTCAATCATAATAAGAGAAATAAAGATTAAACACAGGCAGATGTATAGAGATATATTTTAACCCTATCATATTGATGATAATTTAAAAGTTTGATTATACTGTGATGTGGAGCATCACAGGATAATGAGGAAAAATTAGGTACTATCATGAATCATCATCGGTACACAACCCTTTAGAGGACAACTTGGTAATTTGGCAAAATTACAAATGCAGAGATTCTAGCGATTTGTCCAAAGGATAAATAGCCATTGGTTTATCCACTGGATATACTTATTCATGTCCGAAACAACATGATCTATGTTATTTATTGTACCATTGCCTATGAGAGTGCACGAATGGAAGCAAACAATGCAGTCCAAATTGCTGGTTAAATTAATTCTGATACATTCATATAATAGAATACTATGCTGCAAAACAATTATAAAGCTCTATATACTATTATATGGAAAAAAATCTCTTAATTTTTTTTCTGTGCAAGAGATAATGAGTAGAAGCATACCAATACTATAACTGACATTTGTGTGTAAAGGAGAAAATAAGAGTTATATATCCACGTTTATTTGGATAGTCACCAAGAAAATTTGGACTTGTTCAGAGAAAAAAAGAAACAAAACTGAAATCCTTGGTTTTGAGATGTGTGAAGAAAATATGTCTATTACTTTTTGAAATATAAATTCTGCCATTTGTTCTGTATTCAGAAAGTTAAATACATTAATTTAATTTAATTATTTTACAGTTGGAGATATTGAATACTAATGGAAACTTCTGATGGTATAGCCTCAATACAAAGATAAACATTTTTCTTTCACCAGAATGCCAGTTCCATGAGAAAAGGGATTATCTTTTGCTTACTAATGTATCTAAAGCACCTAGAATGTTGCTTAGCACATAATAGATACTGAATATACATTGAATGAATAAATGAATAAATTAATGAATTAATAAAGCATATGTTAAGAACTATGTGGCCTGTATGTATGTATCTCCCGGTACTAGTTGAATGAAAGAAAGTGGTTCAATGAGTATTCGCTGTGACATGAACACACTTTTAGGCTTCCCAGTATCTTAATGGATCAATAATAGAAATAGAGTGTTATTTTTCCAGGCTCATATAGTTTAGAGAAACACTGTTTCAGAAGTGGCAAGCAAAGATAAAATTTTTACATTTCTAATTTCACTTATTAACTATACAAGAAATGCAAATGTATCTGAAGAAGAAAAGAATAATTTTCTGAAAAAGTAAGAGGAAGGAAAGTTAAAATCGACCTTACCAGGATGGCAGTGGGTCAGTACTAGTTACACAGTCTATGATTTCTGAGTTGACGCTCAAGTAGGAGAACTCAGATATCAGTGGCAATTGATGCTACACTGGAATTTTCAAACCTGGAAGCAATCCAAGATTTTTATCTACTATGCTCTTCAGATAACTCAGGTGACCATATCTCTCGGTTTTCTAGAAGAGACACATTTACATGTGTTATTCCAAGTAATTACAAATCGCACTCTATTTTATTCTCAGAATTGCTCTGGTTTAAATGGTAATGTATTTTGTTACTCTTTCTACGTCTGTAACTTCAAAGGCCATGACCAATCAGAAGCAATGAATTCTGCAAGTATGCTGCTCCAGAAATTCTTCATTTCTCAGATTTACATTTCTTCAAGTCTTGGTAAAATATAAATATTCAAAAGAAATATATTGAAAAATATTGCTTTCATCTCTCCATTTTCTAATAAAGAAAGAATGCCATGATAAACATACTAACCCTACAATCATAGCTAAAAAGCAGGAGCCACAATTTTAGAGCCACTTGGTATCAGAAGCTCTTTGCAGAGAGCATAGGTATAGAGGTTCTGTTTACAGTTATTTTTTTTTTCTTTTCAGCAGGATATTTTCCCTCTCCATCAAGAACAGTGCTTCTAATAAGTAAATCTGTCTTTGTTATTTAAGATTACCAATAGAGATTACCCTAATCCTAGGAAAACAATTTCAGGTCCTGGCAAATAGAAGACCTCTTCTCTCTCATTCAGGTGGATAACCTGAACAAGTCTCTTCAAACTCAAAGAGAACTCCTTTATTGAGCAGAATGTGCTGGGCTAGGCAGTGCTTGCTGATATATCCTCTTGATGTCCAGCGCTTGTGTCTTCTTCCACTGATGTGGTCCTCTCGACGTCCTGCCAGTTGTGTCTCTGCCTGCTAGCGTCTTGGGGTTTTTATAGGCACAGGATGGGGTTATGGTGGGTCACGGTAGTCTCGGGAAATGCAACATTTGGGCAGGAAAACAGAAATGACTGTCTTCACCTAGGTCTGTGGGCACAGACCTGGGGGTGGAGCCCTAGCCAGAGCACGCCCTCCCTTTCCCAGCACTTCCCTGCGCCCCCTCCAGTATCATCTCCCCCTGCTGAAGTGTCACGTGTAACTGCTGTTAGAATATGAACAATGACCAGTCTTAGCTACTTCCTGCTGACAGGTGGCATTGTTCTGGGTAAAACGGCAGTCAGATTCCTCCCAGAGGTCTCTGAGGGTTCCTAGCAAAGGGCAGCCATCGCCCAAAGCTCTGGTTGCCTGACCGTTTGGAGTATGATGGCTTCAAGGCTTGAAAGAAAAAAAAAACAAGTTTTATAAGGTTAAGTATGCATAGGCTAAATATGTATATTATACAAGAAAATAATTTAGTGCTTAAGATTAAAAAGAAAAGTGAAATATACTAACAACAACAATGTACTCTGAGCTGTTTCACTCTGGTGAAAGAAATTAAACCTCGTATGGGAGCTCATAAACGTTTAGAATGAGATGTTTTTGCCATATCTTTAGCAGTTAACAAGTGCAACTGGGGAATTCTGGGGTTTATGGGCTTACCTGGTGGCCATTAAAGCTTCTTTTTCTTTCCTGTATTTCCTTTCTCTTTCCCAGGCCTCCCTGTCTCTAAGACCAACGTGGCCAATTTCAGGATGTCCTTTAATTTACCGTGTGGTCCCAGGGCCCATTTCTGTAGCCTCCTCCTGATGTTAGGAGTTGCCTGAGTAATAAATGTATCCTTTAGGGTTAGCTGCCCCTAGACAGAATCAGGAGACAGAGAGGTGTGATTTACCATGGCCTCTCTTAGCCTCTCTAGGAAGGAGGTAGGATTGTCATCAAATCCCTGGTTGATCATGGACCACTTAATGTAATTGAAAGGTTTGGTCTTAATCCTACATAAGCGCTCCGTTTTGCACACCTGAAAGTCTTTCCTATTCCAGTATTCCAAATCATCACTGAGATCTCATTTAGGGTCATCCATTGGTACTTCTTCTCTTCCAGTTGGATAATGTTCACCCCCTTCCTGGATGCTGTATGTGATGCAAAGCTCATCCACAAATCTCTCTGCTGCTTGCAGTGCTGCCTGTTTCTCAGTGTCTGTCAGGGTCTGATTCAAAAATAACGTAATGTTTCTCCAGGACAGTTCAAATATTTGGGTGAATTTCGGGAAAGCCTCTATATGTTTTTCAGGGTCATCTGAAAATCTGCCAAGAACCCCCTTAATTTGCTTTAAGTCTTGTAGGGAGACGGGGACCTGGACCTTACTTACAGATAGGGAAGTTAACCGAGGAATGATTCCTGCTGGCTGAAAACTGAAAATTCAGCAAGGCTTATTTGAGACACCGTAATACAACACAAACAGCCTCTTACTGGCCCAAATTCTCTGGGCACCTGTTGGAGGGGCAAGATGAGACTGGGGCTTGTTTAGGGTGATGATATCTAGGAGGAAGCAGGTGAGAGACTGATGCTGGATACGGAGGTTGGGGTGCACCTGGACGAGCAGGGCTTGAGAGAGCTGGCTCCTCTGTTGTGGCTCCTCCGGGATTTGTATATTTAATTCTCTGGGCTTGCCCCTTGCAACCTTCCCTGAGACAGCAAACGAGAGGACTAGATCAATCCTACATTGTTGACGAAGTTCTTGATTGCCTTGCAAGGTACAGAAAGCTTTCACATACGGGGCCTCAGATCATCTACCCTCAGGTCCACAGAAAAGTTCCAACGGCCAGATGGTATTGAAATGAATGGTGCCTTCATGTGGCCAAGTCAGTCCTTGCTGTAAAGCATAATCTGGCCAAACCTCTGTACAAACGGTTGTGAGACACTCTTCCTCCAGATTCTGAGGGTCAACGCAGTCCCAATGGTTCAGGATACACTCCAGCAGAATATAAACTGGGGGTGGTGAAGAGAACTGGCTGCCCACACTGAAAGACAGGAAATAGAGGCATTCCTCATTCCCTTCCTTCTTACAGTGAAAATTCAGGGTGTGATGGAGAGAAAAAGTGAGCGTCCTCCCTTCACCTTTCACCTCTTATCCCTGAGCCCCGGCGACCGTGGCAGGTGCCGGCTATAGGTGCTGATGTATGCACCCATGAAGCAGGCAAAACCTGGAGAATAGGAATTAACCAGCATCACCAGTGCCTCCCTTTCTCCCTGCTGTCAGCAAACTTTGAGTTTCCTGGACCTGTTTATGTCACGAAGCATGGTCTCGTTCCTTGGGGTGGGGGTTTTAGTCGTCAGGAATTGGTCCTGCTCATCTACATTGGGTCCGTTGCTTGACTTTGGATCCCTCAGACCTGATTTTTCTTTCTAGGGCCTTAGCCTGAAGCTTGAAATCGAGTTTGGGACTGAAAAAGTATTTTAGAGGCTGTTTGTGTTCCATTAAGGTGTCTCAAATAAGCCCTGCTGAATTTTCAGTTTTCAGCCAGCAGGAGTCGTTCCTCTGTTAACTTCCCTATCAGAAACAGAGCTGGGGCGGGGCGGGGCGGGGCCGGGGATCCAGGGTGGGGAGGGGCTTACTTAGAAAAGAAAAAAAAGAGAAAAAAGTTTAAGGGGCAAAATGGGGAGATCCTGTGGGAAGAAATCCTTGCTTAGTGCAGGTGAGTCACTTTAATTATTGTATCCTTCCCCGGGTTGAGGCTGGGTTCAATTCCTTGGCCAGGGAAAAAACGGTTCTGTTGGCATGGCGGGTGAGAAGCATCTATCCATTGGCCCGGTGGTTGTTGGGCTCGGCCTTTGGCCTTTGCCTGCTGTGGGCCAGCCCAGGCAACCAAGCTGGAAGCAGAAGGGTTAATGGGAGATGCCCTGAACCACGTGCCTGTGGCTGTCGTGGTGGAGGCATAGACGGAACCTCTAAAACAGTTGGTCTGATTTGCACTTTTGGAGGCTGAGCCAAATGCCCATTTTACTTAGCAACATTGCCGCTTTAAATGCTGTAAAGCCAGTGAATTAGGGCAATCATAAAAGTCATCTTATTTTTTTTCTACCTCTTAGGGAGTAATGTCATTTGTTGCCTGATGTGTCTTGAGCAACAATATTTTATATATTTTGTCGTTTTTTTCTTGATAGTTTCAGACAAAAGGAAAAACTTACATCCTGTTAATTCATATTTGCCGGCAAGAATTCCAAATTCCTAAGTCTGGAGAATTTTTTTTAAAGATTAGTGCATATGTATTTTAAAGAAATGTTCTTTATTTTACATATGATTTATACAGAAACTAATACTTTTATGATTATTTTGAAAAATTATAAGTACCGAAATTGCCATTAACTACATTCAAGTAATTTTCCAAATTAGACTAAAATATATTCTCTAAGATTGTTTATCTTGATTTAGCATGTTATATACAGTTGGTCATATTAAAGATAGCTGAAATATAAATACTTGTTTTATACTAACAACTTGTGCAGTATTGAAGATGTGTTAATTTGGAGACAAATTTATTCTTAGTTTACTAAGATTTTCACATGTACTTTAATTAAATTAATGCTGGTTATAATTTCTAATGGTATTGATGGTATTGATACATTTAGTAAATACAACTGTATTGAGTAAATACACTGAAGTGGATATTTTACCAGTAAAATACATATGTATTTTCAAAATTAAGCCAACACAAAGAGAACCCAAAATAAACCTCCATGTGTATACAACATATACTGTTACAATTCCCAGCTCCTGCTTATTTAAATTAGTTTTGTAGTCATCCCTGTTTTCCCAATATTAAAACTATTCTTTCTGTACTGGTAAAATGCATCTGGAAGTAATAAGATACTTATGTTTGCTTGAAGACACAAATCTTATGACTGCTCAAATTCCAAAATTCAATGGCACTTTTGTCACCAATTACTTTAGCAGAACTTTACTGAGATCGTTTGTAAGAAATCCTTTGACATATGCATGGACTTGTTCATTTTCAGTTTAAGCAAACAAAACCTACTATCTGCATTTCCATGTAGAGAAAATAATTCTGATTACTCTAAAGGGTTGCAGATAAATATGCATAAAGATATAGCCAATTTAAACTTACCAGAAAAAGCTCTGATAATGTTTTACCACACAGTTTACTTTTTAACACTTATTCACAGAATTCCAAGAAGACAATTTTTGCTAGTCTTAAAATGTTTAATAAGAACAACTATAATAAAAGCTAACACTGAAGGCTTACACTGTGCTTGTCATAGTATAGTTGTAGCGTCCAAGGGTTTTGCATGTTAACTAATTTCATCTAAATTGAAAACCAAAATTATTTATTGTTATCCTCATTTTGCTGTTGCAGAATCTGAGGCATGGACAGATTTTTAACTTGTCATAGATATAACAACTTTCCATAGATGGCATATTTAGAATATGCAGCATTTGGTTTTCTGTTCCTAATAGTGAAACAAGGATTCAAAGTCAGAAACGTGATGACTCTGGGTCCAGAAACATATTTGCTAAGGCCTTACTTTTTTTGTATCTCTCTACCTTAGAAGCAAATTAATGCTTTCTTTTAACAAGTCAGGTTGATCAACAATGTTGGTCTCGTGCACTTCATATTTCTAATTACTATGCTCTCATGATTTCAAAATTTGTATCTTGTGATCCCGAAATCTCTCCTGACATGCATCGAGCCTTTCCACCTAGACTTCAGCATCACCATGAACGAGCTTATTATTCTTTTACCCTAAATATAACTGTTGCACTTTTTCAATAATGATTGAAATCGCTGATTATCTATACTCACTATTTCTCTATTTCTATCCTTCCTCTCATGTTTTATTTGAAAAAATACTAAGTTAATTACAAAGTTACAGATACAATACAAATAATTTCTTTTCTGAACAATTTAGTAATAAGTTGCTGATATCACTTCCGAATACTTTACTGTGCAGTTTATTTATTTATTTTTACAAATAAAGGCATTCTTATTGTTAAACACAGTACAACCATAAAACTCAGTAAATTTACGTTAATATATTGCTAACATTTAATTCTAAAATCCCATTCAAGTTCTTTTTTTTTAACTTTTGTCTTAGTTTCAAAGGTACATATGCAGGTTTGTTATATAGATGAATTCTGTGTCACAGGGGATTGGTGTACAGATGATTTTATCACCAGAGTAATAAGCATAGTACCAAATAGGTAGTTTTTCAAACCTCATCGTCCTTCTATTCAAACCTCACCCTCCTTCTATCCTCCACACTCAAGTAGGTCCTAGTGTCTATTGATCCCCCTTCTTTGTCACCATTTGTATCCAATATTTAGCTCCCACTTATAAGTGAGGATATTCAGTATTTGGTTTTCTGTTCCTGCATAAGTTTGTAAGACAGTGGCTCTCAGCTGCATCCATGTTACTACCAAGGACATGATCTCGTTCTTTATGGCTGTGTAGTATTCCATGGTGTAGATATACCACATTTTTTTAATCCAGTGTCCTGTTGAAGGGCATTTTGGTTTATTCCATGTCTTTACTATAGTGAATAGTGCTGTGATGAACATACATGTTCATATGTCTTTATAGTAGAATGATTTACATCCCTTTGAGTATATACACAATACTGGGATTGTTGTGATAAATGGTAGTTCTCTTTTAAACTATTCAATAAATTGCCAAAATGCTTTCCACAATGACTGAACTAATTTACATTCCTACCAACAGTGTATAAGCATTCCTTTTTCTCTGTAACCTCACCAGCACCTGTTATTTTTTTACTTTTTAATAATAACCATTCTGACTGATGTGAGATGGCATCTCACTGTGGTTTGATTTGCATTTCTATAGTGATTAGTGATGTTGAGCACTTTTTTATATGCTTGTTGGCCACATGTATGTCTTTCTTTGAAGTATCTGTTCATGTCCTTTGCCAACTTTTTAATGGGGTTGTTTGTTTCTTGCTTGCTAATTTAAGTTCTTTATACGTTCTGGATATCAGAACTTTGTCAGATGCAGAGTTTGCAAATATTTTTTCCCATTTTGTGGGTTGTCTATTTACTCTGTTGATAGTTTCTTTTGCTCTGCAGAAGCTCTTTAGTTTTATTAGATCTCATTTGTCAATTTTTGTTGTTGTTGTTGTTGTTGTTGTTGTTTGCAATTACCTTAAAGTTTTATCAGTAGTCTCACAATGCCCTTTATAGCAAGAGCATTCAATTGAGAAATACAAGTCCTGTTGAATTTTCATGCCTCTGGTTTTTTTCAATCTTGAATAGATGTTCAATCTTTCTTTGAATTTCATAACCACTACATATGTGAATATATGAAAACAATTATCTTATAAAATGATCTTCATCGTGTATTTAATGTATCTCATGATTACTTTCATGTTGTGATTCTTTGACTTTAAAAGTGATACTCTGGCAGATCATTTCCATTTGTTTCCTTACTGGTTATGTTAACTCTGATTACCTGGCAGAATTTCCAGTTATCAGACTTCTTACTGACTTGTCAGCCAATAAATATTTTCTTGGGAACTGTGTTGAGACTATGTAAATATCTTGTAATTATAAACTTTCAATATACTCAATTCCATTCAGTATATTCAAATTTATTATGGCTTCCTGTAAAAAATAATTACAATTTTCTACTATTATTATTTTTATTCTCAAATTGTATTGCCCCTCTTTGGCCAGTGAGGGTCCACTTAAGTTGGCTTCTGTATCCTTTGAAAATGCTCTTTTCCACTTTATTGAGTGTCTCTATTCTAGCATAAGATAGCCAAGATTCATCTTGGTTTTTTTTTTTTTGCCTTTGCAAAAATTGTATTGTCTTGGAATCAGCCTTGGAATCACCCACTTTCCAAAAAAGCATAGTACTGGTACAAAAGCAGACACATAAACCAATGGAACAGAATGGAGATCTCAGAAATAGGACCACACATTTACAACCATCTAATCTTTGAAAAGTCTGACAAAAGCAAGCAATGGAAAGGATTCCCTATTCAATAAACAGTGCTAGAATAACCGGTCAGCCATAGGCAGAAAATTGAAACTGGACTCCTTCCTTACACCATATACAAAAATTAACTAAAAATGGATTAAAGACTTGAGTGTAAAACCAGAAACTATAAAAACCCTGGAAAACATCCTATGCAATTCCATTCAGGACATAGGCAAGGACAAAGATTTTATGATGAAGACACCAAAATCAATTGCAACAAAAGCAAAACCTGGCAAATTATATCTAATTAAACTAATGAAGCTCTGCACAGCAAAGAAACTATCAACAGAGTAAACAGAAAACCCACAGAATGGGAGAAAATTTGTGAAAACTATGCATCTGACAAAGTTCCATTATCGAGCCTCTATAAAGAACTTAAACAAATTTACAAGAAAAAAACCTCATTTAAAAATGGGCAAAAAACTTGAACAGACACATCTCAAAATAAGACATACATGTAGCCAACAAGCATGTTAAAAAAAAGCTCAACATCATTGATTGTTAGAGAAAACCACAATGAGATACTATCTCATATCAGTCACGGTGGCTATCATTAAAAAGTCAAAAAAATAACAGCTAGGTCGTGGAGAAAAAGGATCACTTACTCACTGTTGGTGGGAGTATAAATTAGTTCAACCACTGTGGAAGACTGTGTGGTAATTCCTCAAAGACCTAAAGTCAGAAATACCATTTGACTCTGTAACTGCATTACTGGGTATATACTGCTACTCCTTTTTCTAATGAAAAAAGGTTCCTACCATCATAGTCTGGTGAAACTTTAGAGAATTTTAGTAAAAATTTTAAGAAAGTTTGTACTTCCATAACTACATATGTGTTATGGATATGAACATGTTCATATGAACATATCAACATATGAACATGTTCATATCCATATAACATGTTTATATCCATATCATATATGGGTATTAATAACCACATAATGGATTATTCTTGCTGTGTCAGGTCAGAAGTACCATTTGACTCAGTAATTCCATTACTGGGTATATACTGTTACTCCTTTTTCTAGTGAGAAATCAGGCTCTCATGAACGTTAATATGTCTATTTCTTTATGGAACTTCTTGTATGTATCTAGTCTCTCATAACCATCATTGTCTCCTCCCTGCATTCTTGCCCTCCCCACATCACTTGGCTCTAACTTCCTACCTGGGCTACTTCTATTGCCACACAATTGGATGTGCGGCAATCCTGCCCTAAGATAACAATCTGTGCTGACTGCCTCTTCCCAAGTATGCCCTCTAATGCCTGATGGGCTCCAATACCCTGTACCAGAGAGTACTCTCCATAGGACACCATTCTTTACCCTGACCAGGACCCCGTTTAATTCAAACTAAATGCCTAAATATTTACAACAGACCAAAAGACCCCACAAGATAAAGCTTCCTTGTTCCTAGAAAGAACAGATCATTTACTACTACTTCACTCACCCAGCCTTCTTGCTATTCCTGAAATACAGCAGACACTCACTTCTCATAGGGAATTTGTCTATATATTCATATTTCTACCAACAGTGTACAAGCATTCAAATTTCTCCACATTTTCACCAACACTTTTTAAAAAAACTATGCCCATCTTAATAGGCATGATGTGATAACTCGTAGTTTTGATATACATTTCCCTGACGATTAGTGATGTTGAACATCTTTTCATATACTTGTTGGCCATTTGTAAGTGTTCTTTAGATAAATGCCTACTTATGTCATCTGCCAATTTAAAAATCAGATTAGTTGTTTGTTTATTTTTTGCTAGTGAGTTGTAGGAGTTCATGTACTGTTTTTTTTTTAATTTTTGCACTTTTACTACACCTTATTTTTTTCCATGAAGACTTCTCTTATGTATCAGTCTTAAGTAGGTTAATCAGTATGAATAATCTATACAAAGGGCACAAATTAATCTGCAGATATTACGACTTTTAGTTGTGAATCTTGTGTTGTATCCATGACATGCTATGTTCTATTTTATCTGTTAAAACACTTATTATCTTTAAAAAAATTTAATTCTCTGTGAGGTTATCATTCTTGTTTTCTATTTCATTTTTTGTAATTTATTATAGATATTTTTTAGCAGGAATCAGCACCAGGAATACATTTGGTTAAATATTCAGCTTTAATTCTTCCTTATTTTTACCTACTAGATATATCAGATACCATCATAGTCTTGTGAAACTTTAGAGAGTTTTAGGAAAAATTTTAAAATGTTTGTACTTCCATAACTACATATGTGTTAAGGATATGAACATGTCCGTATCCATATAAAATGTTTATATCCACATCATGTATTGATAAAAATAACCACATAATGGGGTTTGTATTCTTGCTGTGTCAGGTAATTATGGATGTTTTCATTGCTTAAAAACAGAATTTTGTTTTTTTGATATAAAATTAATCATACGCTAGAAAATTTACCCTAGCAAATTAAACTAATGAATGATATTCCTCTGATGTGTTATGAAATAAAATTAGGAAAATTATCTTTATGGTTTTCTCAAAGATAAAATTTATTCATTCATTCATCACATGATTCCTGAGCACCTTCTATATAACAGACATGGTTCTGCAGTTTGATAATCATTAGAGAATAAAGCAAATAAGTCTGGCACTCATGCACTGATGCTACATAAAATGCATTCTAGAATATTGAAGATGAAAGTCATTATACCTTTATGAACTAAAATATTTAATAATATAAAGCAGATGTTCTTTAAAAGTATCAGTGTAGATTATGCAAAAGGAATTTGTACAAATGATTAAAGATAGTTCCACTCATAATTTTGATACGCTGTCAATACCAGTTGGTTTTAGTTTTCCTCCTATAAAATGATGTGTGTAATTGGGCATAAAGATGGATGTACCATCGTACTCTTGGATTCATCCTTACAGTTTCCTTCTCAGGCTTTGTTTGGCTAGAATAAATAAGAAATAATTTTTCATTTTTTCTGTTATTCGTACCCCCCAAGAGGGCCAACCTAGTTTATGAAAATCAAACTGTACATTTTTATAGCTTCTGTTTTCATGGATGTTTTGCATTGCCCCCACAAATCATTGCAGAATCAGATATGGTTTCTATTACCATTTCTTACCACTTTGCTTATAATTTATGAAGTAGACAGGATTTGTGTTTGATTTCCCTAAGCTTCACTGAAATTGTAGGTTGAGAATAACATTTATTTTGACTGGAAAGCCGAATAAACAAAATTAAAGAGTTTTAACAGGAATCATTTATCAAATTCATTGAGTTTAAAAAGTAGAATAATTCTACAGAGTATTTATGTTTTCTTCTTTCTCTAAATGTTAGTTGTGTCAATAACATTTCAGAGTATGGATTAGGCTACAGGGAGTCATCTTTACAGGTTAAAATGGATAGGTTTGGCTCTGTGTCCCCACCCAAATCTCATCGTGTAGCTTCTATAATTCCGACATGCTGTGGAAGGAACCAAGTGGGAGATAATTGAATCATGGGGGCAGGTCTTCCCTATGCTGTTCTTGTGAAAGTGAATAACTCTCACGAGGTCTGATAATCTTTAGGCTGGGTGCGGTGGCTCACGCCTGTAATCCCAGCTCTCAGGGAGGCAGAGGCGGGAGGATAGCTTGAGCCCAGGAGTTCGAGACCTGCCTGGGTAATATAGCGAGACCCCGTTCTACACAAAAAGGAAAAAAAAAAAAAAAAAAAAAGGGAATTTCCCTGCATAAGATCTCCCTTTGCCTTCTGCCATCCATGTTAAGACGTGACTTGCTCCTCCTTACCTTCCACCATGATTGTGAGGCCTCCCAGCCACATGGAACTGTATGTCCAATGACATACTGTATGTCCTCTTTCTTTTGTAAATTGTCCAGCCTTGGGTATGTCTTTATCAGCAGTGTGAAAATGGACTAATACAGTAAATTCGTACTAGGAGTGGGGCACTACTGAAAAGATACCTGAAAATGTGGAAGTGACTTTGGAACTGAGTAAAAGGCAGAGGTGGGAACAGTTTGGAGGGCTCAGAAGAAGACAGGAAAATGTGGGTCAGTTTGGAACTCTCAGGGGACTTGTTGAATGGCTTTGACCAAAATGCTGATAATGATATGGACCATGAAATCCAGGCTGAGGTGGTCTCAGATGGAGATGAGGAATTTGTTGCAGACTGGAGGAAAGGTGACTCTTGTTATGTTTTATCAAAGAGACTGGTGGCATTTGCCCCTGCCCTGGAGATCTGTGGAACTTTGAACTTTAGAGAAATGATTTAGGGTATCTGGCAGAATACATTTCTAAGCAGTAAAGCATTCAAGAGTTGACTTGGGTGTCATTAAAAGCATTCAGTTTAAAAAGGAAAACAATATAAAAGTTTGAAAAACTTGCAGCCTGACAATGTGATAGAATAGAAAAAAATCCGGCCAGGTATGGTGGCTTATGCCTGTAATCCTAGCACTTTGGGAGGCCAAGGGAGTGGATCACAAGGTCAGGAGATTGAGATCATCCTGGCTAACATGGTGAAACCCAGTCTCTACTTAAAAAAAAAAAAAAAAATTAGCTGGGCGTGGTGGCAGATACCTGTAGTCCCAGCTACTGGGGAGGCTGAGGCAGGAGAATGGCGTGAACCTGGGAGGTGGAGCTTGCAGTGAGCCGAGATCATGCCACTGCACCCAATCCTGGATGACAGAGCAAGACTCTGTCTCAAAAAAAAAAAAAAAATAAGGAAAAAAGAAAAAACATCCATTTTCTGAGGAGAAATTCAACTGGCTGCAGAAATTTGCATAAGTAACAAGTAGCTGAATGTTAATCACCAGGACAATAGGGAAAATATGTCCAGGGCATGTCAGAGACCTTTGCGTCAGCCCCTCTCATCACAGGCCCAGAGGTTTAGAAGGAAAAAAATGGTTTTGTGGACTGGACCCAGAGTCACTTTGCTTTGTGCAGTCTAGGGACTTGGTGCCCTGCATTCCAGTCACTCCAGCCATGACTAAAAGGGGCAAAGGTACAGCTCAGGCTGTTGCTTTAAACGGTGGAAGCCCCAAGCTTTGGAAGCTTCTATGTGGTGTTGAGCTTGCGAGTGCACAGAAGTCAAGAACTGAGATTGGGGAACCTCTACCTACATTTCAGAGGATGTATGCAAATGGCTGGCTGCCCAGGTAGAAGTTTGCTGTAATGGTGGGGCCCTCATGGAGAACCTCTGCTAGGGCAGTGTGGAAGGGAAATGTGGAGTCAGAGCCCCCACACAGAGTCTTTACTGGGGTACCACTTAGCAGAGCTGTGAGAAGACAGCCACCATTCTCCAGATGCCCAAATGGTAGATCCACTGACAGCTTGCATTGTGCAGCTGGAAAAGCCACACACACCCATTGCCAACCTGTGAAAGCAGCCAGGAGAGGGGCTATACCCTGTAAAGTCACAGGGGCAGAGCTGCCCAAGGCCATGGGAACCCACCTCTTCCATCAGTGTGACCTGGATGTGAGACATGGAGTCCAATGAGATAGTTTTGGAGCTTTAAGGTTTGACTGCCCCACTGGATTTCAGACTTGCATGAGGCCTGTTGCCCCTTCGTGTTGGCCAATTTCTGCCATTTTGAATGGCTGTTTTTACCCAAGACTTGTACCCCCATTGTATCTAGGAAGTAACCAACTTGTTTTTGATTTTACAGGCTCATAGGCAGCAGGGACTTACCTTGTCTTGGATGAGACTTTGGATTGTGGACTTTTGAGTTAATGCTGAAATGAATTAAGACTTTGGGGAACTGTTGGGAAGGCATGAATGGTTTTGAAATGTGAGGATATAAGATTTGGGAGGGGCTAGGGTGGAATGATATAGCTTGGCTTTGTGTCTCCACCCAAATCTCATCTTGTAGCTCACATAATTGCCACGTGTTATGGGAGGGACCTGGTGGAAGATAATTGAATCATGGGGACAGGTCCTTCCCGTGCTGTTCTTGTGACAGTGAATAAGTCTCATGAGGGCTGATAATGTTAAAAATGGGAGTTTCCCTGTAGAAGCTCTCTCTTTGCCTGCTGCCATCCATTGTAGATGTGACTTGCTCCCCCTTACCTTCTGCCTTGATTGTGAGATTTCCCCAGCCATGTGTAACTGTAAGTCCAAAGAACCTCTTTCTTTCTTCATTGTGCAGTCTTGGGTATGTCTTTATCAGCAGCATGAAAATGGACTAATACTGTGGAATTATGCAAAGATTTACACTTAAAATTTTTTTTTAATTGTTCTGTTTTTATTTTAAATCTCCATTTAATTTTGTGAGATCATTTGATTTTGATGTATCTCCTTAAATATTATAGTGTATATTTTGATGAAATAAGTCAAATAAGTAACTTGGGGAATTAGAATTTGGGAAAAATTATTTGAGCACCTGATTGTCTTTGACTTAAAATACTTTTTAATATACTGTCAGGAAATGTTTCATGACTTCAAAACTATTTAAAGCCTTCTTAATTTAAAGCTCACACAAACTCATACTATTTAAATTTTTTAAATTTACTCTTTGATAATATGATTTAAACAATATTACAAATAAATTTCAAGCAACTCTTTAAAAGGTAGACATTCCATGAAAGGCAGGCCATAATTCTTATTTCAGGTTCCCTAAAATATTAACTCCTTTGAAATGAATAAAATGGAGTGACTGCTTTTTTTTCTTTTAAAACAGGAACTTGTGGTAAAAGACACTTTTTACATTTTTGATTTTTTTGTTCAAAATGAGTTAATATGGACACAGGTTAAAGTCCTTTTTGGACAAAATAATTAACAGATTTAGAAATCTCTAAAATTTCTTCTCACATGGATAGATAACTGCATTTAATGTCAGCCACAGCAAAATTTAGGAGTTGTTATACAGCATTATTTTAGAACACTATATGGATCCAAAGGCATTGCAAAGAAAGGACAAGGATTTAGTAAATTTAGGCTAAGTTGAAGAAATAGGAGAGCAGATGAACACAGAATTAGCTAAGCCTAAGGTAGACACAAGGATATTGGTCAAGACATGGTCAAGAGTATGGAAACTTATCAAAACACAGCATTAATCATAGATCTATATTTTTTATTAAACACAAAACACCACCTATATGCTAAGTACTCTTCTAGGTGCTAACACTGAGATGAGATGCACCAATAAGACTGGATATCAAGAACAAACATATTAATGACTAAAAAGTTTTCATGTCTTAGAAAAGGTACATACCAAAACCTGACTGTGTCAAACATCATGGTAAATATAAAATTAGACATTAATAAGCAAATACTTAGATAGCATCTCTCAATGCAAAAATGAAAACAAACTAGAAGAGAAAAAAAAGGTCTTCTTTCTTCTCACAATATAATGAATGCATCTTCTTTTCATTTGCTCTGGCAAGAATTCTACTCCATATTTTTTACCTTTTCTCCACAACCCCAGAAATATAAATTAACAAACAGCATTTATTTGTGTTTAGTGTTGTTTATCTTTAATGTATAGTGTTGTTATCTTTAGCGTTGCTATCTTCAGTTCAATTTCTCTGGCTAAATGCAAATATCTAGTCTTTCTGTCTCCAATTTTGTCCATTCTCATTGATTCTGAAAATTGAAGACAAGCTGATCTTTCCCACACACACATCTGATCTGAAACATCAAGCCTGTAATGAAGGAAGTATTGGCTAAACACAAATATGAAAAAAGATTTGCGTTTAGAATATATAAGACACTCTAAAAACTCAATAACAAAAAAGAAAATAGCCCAATAATATATGTAAAGAGACATTTCACCAAAAATATGGATGGCATATAATATATACAAAATACATATGGAAGGAAAATAATACAAACATAGATGTTCAACAACATTAGATATTAGAGAAATGCAAATTTAAAGCACAATAAAATACTTCTGCTTATATATTGGAATTGCTAAAATAAAAAACACATCCAAATAACATAAATGCAAGGCAACTAGAATTTTCATATATTGTTGATGAGAATGCAAAATGGCGTAATCACATTGGAAAATATTTTGACAGTTGCTAGTAAAGGTAAATATATACCTGATGTATTACCCACAGTCCCAATCTTATATAGCTAAGTAAGAGTTATGAAAGCTTCCTGCACATGTTTATTGTTATATTTTAAAAAACAGCAAAAAAAACATACTAAATACTTTCAACTAGTGAATGGATAAACAATCTGTGCTCTATCGATACTATAGAATACTGTTCAGCAACAAAAAGGAAGAGAATACAGATACACGCAGCAACATGGATGAATCTCAAATGTTACGTTGAATGAAAGCAGCCTGATTAAAAGCTTACTTTGTATATGAGTCCATTTATACGACACTGAAGAAGAGGCAAAATTACAGTGATAAAAAGTCAATCAGTGGGTAATAGGAACTGAGGATTGGAGTTGGTTTGTCTTAAAAGAGCACAAAGGAATTCTTATGTGATGAGACTTTTCTATATTTTGATTGTGGTATTATATCTGACTCAATCCATTTGTCAAACTACAATAAAAAGGATAATTTTTACTGTATATAAATTCTGATTCGATAAATCAGAATTTATACTGTATATAAATTATTTACCTGATGTAAATAATATGATTATTCTATTACTTTAAATCCTCAATTATTCTGGTATCCGAAGGTGAAATTCACACTCTATGAAACGATATATATGTCTTTTAGTTTGTTTATTAGTTTGTAAGTTTATAATTTGTCCTAGTTAGCCTTTCCTATGCTCCTCTTTCCACATTCTTTAACCAAATCCCATATTCAGTTAAACGGGCATGACCAGTTTCCAAAACATGCCAATCACTTCCTACTTTTTACGTAAGCTATATGTTTTAAATTTATATGCATTACTCCAATGTACAGGGCTGCAATTTTCTTAATTTTTTTTTATGTAATTGCAATCAGTTTGCTTATGAACTCCCATTTCCACTCAAAAGACGAAAATATATTATCTGTCCCTGTAAGGAAAACTCTGTGTTGTTTAAGTTAAAACAGTCTCTTCAGGGTAATTTCTCAATCAGTATTGCATTTAAATTTAGTCCATTTCAAATTAAAATTTATTATCAGCGATAATGTCCCCTCTTAATAATCATTTCCCTTTTCCCTCTCTCGGTTCTTCAGGGGAAATATTCATAACCTGCGGCATTAGAAAGGGGTGCAGAGTGCTGAGCTGTTGTTGTGGTCAGCTGTGGCTTCTCTGATGCATCTGGTGCAAACCCAGCCTCTGGTTCATGTTCTGTCCTAGCATCTGCTCCTGCTGTAGCTTGCTATGTTCACTCATTTGAGATTGGAATATATTATTGTTTTCCTGTCCATGGTATTTGCTGTGCCATCCAGTTGTTAAGGTTCACAAACTATGTCTTCCTTGTCCAGACCACAGGCATCTTCTCAATAGTTTGATGACTTGTCTGTTTCTTCTACTGAGTTACAACTTATAAAATAAAAAAAAAGAAAAGTGTAAGTTCAATCTTCTGAGCATTGATTTTTATGATTTGAGTTAAACTTTTAAAATAAAGAGCCCATTCTACCTTTCAAGTGCCTGGGTCTTGTCATCTGACAACCTAGTTTATAAGACAGACTCTTTTGGATTGGCTTCAATAAGCTCTTAGAATTTCAAAGCTGAAAATAAAAGACTCCTAATTCCTTTGTATTTCAATCAGAAAAATTAAGGTTTCCCTCAATCAAGTAATTTCCTCGGATGAATAAAAAGCAGGAAACATAACGATATTTTTAAAAAGTAAATTTAAAAAACAAAAATAAGAAAAAAATAACAATGAGCTTGCACACATTCTGCAGTATCTATGTGATGTGTGCTCCATCCCTTTCCTGAGTACTTTCCACCCATCCTTTGTGGATCTTAAGTAATATTTATAAGAAAATTCTGATCTCCAAAGAATGTATTAGTTGTCTCTTCTACGTCATATTTATGTAAATGTGTTCCCATCACCAATACTTACCACACTTATGGAAAATCCTCTTTAATTAAAATTTGAATTATAATTTATTGTTGAACTTACGGGGTATTTAAAAGTGTGGCTTTAAATTTTTAAAATATGTGTAATTATAATATTTATGGGATACAGAGTGATATTTTGATACCTATGTACAATGTGCAATGATAAAATCAGTGTAATTACCATATTTATCACCTCCAACTTTTTTATTACTATGAACATTCAAAATCCTCTCTTCCAGGTGTTTGGAAATATACATTAAATTATGGTTAATTATTTTCATCCTACATTGCTATAGAATCCTATACATTATCCCTCCCAACTAAGCGTAAATGTTTTGAGTCTCACATTTAAGTGTTTAATTCATGTTAATTTGTTTTTGCACATGGTAAGAGCTAAGAGTCTAGTTTTATTCTTCTGCATGTAAATATTGTTTTCCCAGCATTATTTATTGAAAAGACTGTTCCTTTTGCAATGAATGTCCTTGCTGCCTTTGTCAAATATCAGTTAGCCATAAATACAATAATTTATTTCTGGGTTATCTATTCTTTTCCATTAGTCTATGTGTCTGTTTTTATAGTGAGACTATGCTATTATATTTGCTATAGCTTTGTAATATATTTTGAAGTCAGGTAGTAAAATGCCTCCAGCTTTACTGATTTTGCTTGATATTACTTTGCCTATTTGGGGTCTTTCGTGGTTCTATATGAGTTTCAGGAATTTTTTTTCTATTTCTGTGAAGAATATTATTGGCATTTGATAGGAATTGAATTGAATATATGGATTTCTTTGAGCAATATGGCTATTTTAAGACTATTAATTATTTTAATCCATGAGCATGGGATGTATTTCCAATTATTCATGTCCTTTTAAATTTTTTTCATCAATGTTTTATAATTTTTATTGTAGGGATCTTTCACCTGTTCGATTAAATGTATTTCTAGGTATTTTATTTTTCTGTAAGTATTGTGAATGGGATCGCATATTTCAGTTTCAGTTACTTCTTTACTGGTGTATAGAAATGCTAGTGATTTTTTTATATTGATATCGTGTCCTGCAAATGTACTGAATTTATTTCTCAGTTCTAAGAGTTTTTTGGTAGAGTCCTTAGGTATTTTAGTATATAAGATTATGTCATCTTTAAAGGGGGACAATTTGACTCCTGCTTTTCCAATTTGGATGCCCTTTATTTCTTTATCTTGCCTAATTGCTCTGGCTAGAACTACGAGTACTATGTTGAATAACAGTAGTGAAAGTGGGCATCTTTGTCTTATTTTAATTATTGAGAATAGACTTTTAATGTTGCCCCATTCAGTATTAGTTGTGAGTTTTTCATATATGGCCTTTATTGGGGTAAGATATAGTCCTTTTATATCTAATTTGTTGAGTTTTTATCATAAAGGAATGTTTAATTTTATCAAATGTTTTTCTGCAATTGTTGAGAAAATGAAATGGTTTTGGTCCTTTATTCCATCATTAGGATGTATTACATTTATTGATTTGCATATGTTAAACCTTCCTTTCATTCCTGGGATAAATTTCACTTGATCGTGTTTTATTTGTTTAATGTGTTGCTGGATTTGATATGCCAATATGTTGTTGAGAATTTTTACATTTATGTTTATTGAGGACATTTCCCTATAGTTTTCTTTTTTTGTTGTGTCTTTGTCTTGTTTAGATATCAGTATAATTTTGGTCTTATGGAATAAATTAGTAAGAATTCTTTCTTCTCCAGTTTTTTTAATAGTTTGAAAAGAATTGGTATTAGTTGTATTTAAAAAGTTGAGTAGAATTCAGCAGTAAATCCATCCGGTCCAGCATTTTCTTTCCTGGGATTAATTTTATTACTGATTCAATCTTACTATTGGTTATTGGTCTGTTCATGTTTTCTATTTCTTCCTGGTTCAATTTTGGTAGATTTATTTGTCCAGGAATTTATCTATTTCCTCTAGGTTTTCTAATTTGTTGCTATGAAATTGCTCATAATAGTCTGTAATGATTTTTTTTAAATTCTATAATATCAGTTGTAGTGTCTCCTTTTTCATATCTGAAATTATCTGGGTCTTCTGTCTTTTTTTCTTAGTCTAGTTAATGGTTTGTTAATTTTGTTTATCTTTTTAAAAAATAAACTTTTGGTTTTGTTGCCCTTTTGTATGTTTTTTAAATTCCTATTTTGTTTTATTCTGGTCACATCTTTTACATTTATTTTCTCCTAGTAATTTGGGGTTTGGTTTGTACTTGCTTTTCTAGTTCCCCATCAGGTTGTTTACCTGAAATCTTTCTACTTTTTTGACATAGACGCTTATATTGTGACCTCTCTTAGTACTGCTTTCCTATATCTCACAGGCTTTGGTATGTTATGTTTCTGTTTTTATTTGTTTCAATTTAAAATATTTTTCTTTTTAATTTCTTCATTGACTTAATGGTCATTCGGGAGCTTATTATTTAATTTCCATGTGTTTGTAGTTTCTAGAGCTCCTCCGTTTATTGATTTCAAGTTTTATACTATTATGGTCTGAGAAGATATTTGTTATAGTTTGGATATTTTTATATTTGTTGCAATTTGTTCTGTGGCCTAACATGTTGTCTACCTGGATAATGTTTCATGTGCTGATGAGAAGAATGTGTATTCTACAGCTGTTTGATGAAGTGTTGTAAATGTCTTTTAGCCCCATTTGGCCTATAATTCATTTAGGTTGAATGCTTCTTTGTTGTTTTCTTTGAGTGTTCTGTCCAATACTGAAAGTGAGATGTTGAAGTCCCCAAACACTATCGTATTGGGGTCTTTCTCTTTAATCCTAATATTTTTGCCTTATATATGTGGGTCCTCCATTGGTGAGTGAATATATGTTTACAATTTTAATATACTTTTGCTGACTTGATCTTATTATTATTTTTGAAATGAAGTCTCACTCTCTGACGCCCAGGCTGGAGGGCAGTGGCACAATCTCAGTTCACTGCAACTTCTGCCTCCCAGGTTCACACAATTCTCCTGCCTCAACCTCCTGCATAGTTGTGATTACAGGTGCGCACCACCATGCCCAGCTAATTTTTGTATTTTTGGTAGAGACGGGGTTTTACCATGTTGATCAGGCTGATCTCGAACTCCTGACCTCGTGATCTCCCCGCCTCAGCCTCCCAAAGTGCTGGGATTACAGGCATGAGCCACCATACCCAGTCGATCCTTTTTTCATTATATAATGACCTCACTTAATTGTTTTTATGTTTTTTGAATTAAAGTCTATTTTATGTGAGATAAGTTTAGGTATTCCTGTTAACTTTTGGTTTCCCTTTGTGTGCAGTGTCATTGTCTTCACATATAGAGACTTTGTAGGCAGCATATACTTTGGTACTTTTTAAGCCCATTTAGCCAGTCTAGATATTTTAATTGGGAAATTTATATCATTTAAATTCATGGTTATTACTGACAGATGAAAACTTCCTCATCTTGTTACTTTTTAAAAATTATTTTGTATATATTCTTCATCATTCTTCTTCTCTTATTGTTTATCTTTGTAATCTTTTGGTTTTCTGTAGTGATAGCATTTCATTTCTTTATCCTTCTTCTTTATGTATCTGTTCTACCAGTTAATCTTATACTTTTATGTGTTTTCATGAAACACATATCATCCTTTTTCGTCTACATGTAGGACTCCCTTAAGCATTTAATGTGAGGTCTGTCTAATGGTGATTAATTCCCTCAGTTTTTGCTTGTTTGGCAAAGACATTTTATGTGTCTTCATTTCTGGAGGATAGTTTTGCTTGGTATAGTACTCTTGGCTGACTTTTTTTTTTTTTTTTTTCTTTCAGCAACTTGAATTTATCATCCCATTCTCTTCTGACTCCTAAGGTTTCTGCTGAGAAATCTACCATTAGTCTAAGGGTATTTTCTTGTATTTGACTTGCTGATTTTCTCTTGCTAGTTTTAGAATTCTCTTTTGGTCTTTGAATTTTGGAAATTTGCCTGTAAAATATCCTGAGAGGACGTGGTCATTTGAATCTATTTGAGAGTATTTGCAATTCCTATATCTGGATGTTTATATCTCCTCCAAGACTGTGAAAATTTTCAGCTATTATTTTATTATGTAGATTTTCTATGCCTTTTCTCATCTCTTCTCCTTCTGGCACTCCCGAAATTCAAACATTTGTTCACTTGTTGGTGTCCAATGTATCATTTATACACTCTTCTTTTTTTTCTTTTTCTTTTTTTCTGTATTATTTCAAAAGACCTATCTTCAAGAATAGGAATTATTACTTCTGTGTGATCTGGTCTATTGTTGAATCTCTCAATATTATTTTTATACCATTCATTGAATTCTTTGGTTCGAGGATTTTGTCTTTATTCTTTTTTATGATTTCAATGTCTGTGCTGAATTTCTCATTCAGAGCATAAATTGTCTTCCTGATTTTTCTGTATTGCCCATTTGTATTCTCTTATATCTTGCCATGTTTCCTAAAGAATACTATTTTGAATTCCTGTCAGGAATTTTATAGATTTTCTTCAGGTCTGAACTTGTAGAATTATTTTGTTCCTTTGTAGATGTTATATTTCATTGCTTTTTCATGTTTTTTTTTTCCTTATGTTGATATCTGCACATATAGCAACTGTTTCTTTTAGTTTTATGCCATAGTTTTTGAAGTGAAAGAGTGTTTCCTACAGATGTGTCTGTAGTGTCAGTTGGGTAGGGTACTTTGCCTTTCGTTCTGGGTGGGTGCCATAGTGTGGTCCCCATTTGATTTCTTCAGCTGTAATCACTATCAGCGATATCTGTGAGTTTCTCAGTGGCCTAGGCTGTGATTCTTTCTCAAGGTTGTTGTAAGGCTTTTCTGGAGACTAGGATGCTGCCCACGCCAGTCCTCAGGCACCTGAGTGGTTCACTGGCTGTGGCAATGGCAAGACCTGAGTGAACCTCTAGTCTGTCCCCTGGATGGCTTCGATGGACACCAATGGTGGTGTCAGCTGGCCAGGAGGATCAGTTTTGGGCCCCTGAGTGATGCACATGGCTACCTGTGTCTGTGGTGGTAGCCTGGGTGGGCTAACTTTGGGTTCCCAGGCAGCACATGTCGATGTGCAACAGCGCTGCAACTCGAGGGGGGCAGTGTTGCTATCAGTGGTGACAGCCCTAGGCAGTTGTCTCTTAGGATCTGAGAAGGCAATCGTGCACACTTCAGCTCTCTATGTCCTGGGGAAAGCTTCCTGATGTGCTGAATTGCCACTTCCCCTGGATGTAGGATTTTGCATGAGCTCAAAGGCCAAGAATGTAGCTGCATCACTGGCTGCAGCCAGTGTTGTGATGCTGCAGTCCTCTGACTGGAAGTGAGGGGTTGTTCGTGTGAGCCCAGGGATTTGGAGATGCAGAGGTTTTGGGGCTCCATGGAAGAGTATAGTCAGTTTTACCTTCTCTCTAAATGGCACTGTTCTGCAGCAGCCTGGATCCTGGGAAGTGAGTGGGACCCAGTGTAAATTCCTTCTCTGGGAAAATGTAATTGTGTGGCCTTCAGGCAGCTCCCTGTACTAGACTCAGAGTTGCTGAGGGTTGAGGGGCTCTCACATAGCTAGAATTGCTGGCATCTGTGGTAGGAATGTGGACAATTGGGAATCTCTTGCGTACCTTTCCCCTACAATGGGAAGCCTCTCCTAGCTTTAGGCATATCACAGCTGACTGCTTTGCTTCCCTCTCTATGGTGCAATCTTAAGTTCCCATGCCTCACAAGTTCCTGTCAATTTCCTGCTGACTTCCAGTGTTCTTCCTTATACACTCTACTTGATGTGTGCTTATCTACTCGCTCTTTTGGTCATTCTCTGTGGATAAGGGGAATGTTGGATTCTTCTAGTCAGCCATCTTGATGGTCTCTCTCTAGAAGTGCTTTATTTTACAAAGTTATTTAATTTTCATTGCCAAATTTATTTCTTATTTAATTGCATTTTTACTGAGTATGATCTAATAACATTGATGATTTGACATTATATTAAGATTTGCTTAATGTGCTAATATATGTGATCTTTTAATCCGTGTATTCGTTAAACATACCATCTTTGCATATTAGATACAGAGTTCTATATATATCTCAGAGGCAATGGGGAAAATATTTGAAAACTAGTGCTGTGTTGGTCCAACCAATAGTAATGATGTTCTATCAGTCAGAACAGCTACTGGTACCTACATTTTACCAGAGATGGTAGCTGAAATTAGTTCTGTACATATATATCAGTTAGAAAGGTCTTGTGAATCCTGTTATTTGAGTCTTATATATTTTCACTGTTTTTCATAGGCTTAGTTTATAATTATAAATGAGGAAATTGGGGTTGACATCTTTTAATGTGATGTTGAATTTGACAATTTCTCACAAATATTTTTGTCAATTTTAAAAATTATTTTGAAGGTACTTTTAAAATCTTACATTTGAAATTATTACATTATCTTAATGAATAGGATTTTTCTCATTATTTAGAAATTTACTTTATACTCAATAATGGTTTGTCTTTAGTGTACTATTTTTTTACCTTTCTCAATATGTATGGCTTTCATTGTCTTTTTTTTTCGGGGGGTGTTGCTCTGTCTCGCAATTCTTTTTCTTTTATTATTATACTTTAAGTTCTAGGGTACATGTGCACAACGTGCAGGTTTGTTACATATGTATACATGTGCCATGTTGGTGTGCTGCACCCATTAACTCATCATTTACATTAGGTATATATCCTAATGCTAACCCTATCCCCTCCCCCCTCCCCACAATAGGCCCCGGTGTGTGATGCTCCCCTTCATGTGTCCAAGTGATCTCATTGTTCAATTCCCACCTATGAGTGAAAACATGTGGTGTTTGGTTTTCTGTTCTTGCAATAGTTGGCTGAGAATGATGGTTTCCAGCTGCATCCATGTCCCTACAAAGGACACAAACACATCCTTTTTTATGACTGCATAGTATTCCATGGTGTATATGTGCCACATTTTCTTAATCTAGTCTGTCAATGATGGACATTTGGGTTGATTCCAAGTCTTTGCCATTGTGAATAGTGCCGCAATAAACATACATGTGCATGTGTCTTTATAGGAGCATGGTTTATAATCCTTTGGGTATATACCCAGTAATGGGATGGCTGGGTCAAATGGTATTTCTAGTTCTAGATCCTTGAGGAATCACCACACTGTTTTCCACAATGGTTGAACTAGTTTACAGTCCCACCAACAGTGTAAAAGTGTTCCCATTTCTCCACATCCTCTCCAGCACCTGTTGTTGCCTGATTTTTTAATGATTGCCATTCTAACTGGTGTGAGATGGTATCTCATTGTGGTTTTGATTTGCATTTCTCTGATGGTGAGTGATGAGGAGCATTTTTTCATGTGTCTGTTGGCTGTGTGAATGTCTTCTTTTGAGAAATGTCTGTTCATATCCTTTGCCCACTTTTCGATGGGGTTGTTTGTTTTTTTCTTGTAAATTTGTTTGAGTTCTTTGTAGGTTCTGGATATTAGCCCTTTGTCAGATGGGTAGATTGCAAACATTTTCTCCCATTCTGTAGGTTGCCTGTTCACTCTGATGGTAGTTTCTTTTGCTGTGCAGAAGCTCTTTAGTTTAATTAGATCCCATTTGTCAATTTTGGCTTTTGTTGCCGTTGCTTTTGGTGTTTTAGACATGAAGTCCTTGCCCGTGCCTATGTCCTGAATGGTATTACCTAGGTTTTCTGCTGGGATTTTTATGGTATTAGGTCTAACATTTAAGTCTCTAATCCATCTTGAATTAATTTTCATATACAGAGTAAGGAAAGGATCCAGTTTCAGCTTTCTACTTATGGCTAGCCAATTTTCCCAGCACCATTTATTAAATAGGGAATCCTTTCCCCATTTCTTGTTTCTCTGAGGTTTGTCAAAAATCAGATGGCTGTAGATGTGTGGTATTATTTCTGAGGACTCTGTTCTGTTCCATTGGTCTATATCTCTGTTTTGGTACCAGTACCATGCTGTTTTGGTTACTGTAGCCTTGTAGTATAGTTTGAAGTCAGGTAGCGTGATGCCTCCAGCTTTGTTCTTTTGACTTAGGATTGTCTTTGCAATGCGGGCTCTTTTTTGGTTCCATATGAACTTTAAAGCAGTGTTTTTCCAATTCTGTGAAGAAACTCATTAGTAGCTTGATGGGGATGGCATTGAATCTATAAATAACCTTGGGCAGTATGGCCATTTTCACGATATTGATTCTTCCTATCCATGAGCATGGTATGTTCTTCCATTTGTTTGTGTCCTCTTTTATTTCACTGAGCAGTGGTTTGTAGTTCTCCTTGAAGAGGTCCTTTACATCCCTAGGAAGTTGGATTCCTAGGTATTTCATTCTCTTTGAAGCAATTGTGAATGGAAGTTCATTCATGATTTGGCTCTCTGTTTGTCTGTTACTGGTGTATAAGAATGCTTGTGATTTTTGCACATTAATTTTGTATCCTGAGACTTTGCTGAAGTTGCTTATAAGCTTAAGGAGATTTTGGGCTGAGACAATGGGGTTTTCTAAATATACAATCATGTCATCTGCAAACAGGGACAATTTGACTTCTTCTTTTCCTAACTGAATATCCTTTATTTCTTTCTCTTGCCTGATTGCCCTAGCCAGAACTTCCACCACTATGTTGAATAGGAGTGCTGAGAGAGGGCATCCCTGTCTTGTGCCAGTTTTCAAAGGGAATGCTTCCAGTTGTTGCCCATTCAGTATGATATTGGCTGTGGGTTTGTCACAAATAGCTCTTATGATTTTGAGATACATTCCATCAATACCGAATTTATTGAGAGTTTTTAGCATGAAGGGCTGTTGAATTTTGTCAAAGGCCTTTTCTGCATCTATTGAGATAATCATGTGGCTTTTGTCTTTGGTTCTGTTTATATGCTGGATTACGTTTATTGATTTGCATATGTGCAACCAGTCTTGCATCCCAGGGATGAAGCCCACGTGATCATGGTGGATAAGCTTTTTGATGTGCTGCTGGATTCGGTTTGCCAGTATTTTATTGAGGATTTTTGCATCGATGTTCATCAGGGATATTGGTCTAAAATTCTCTTTTTTTGTTGTGTCTCTGCCAGGCTTTGGTATCAGGATGATGTTGGCCTTATAAAATGAGTTAGGGAGGATTTCTTCTTTTTCTATTGATTGGAATAGTTTCCAAAGGACTGGTACCAGCTCCTCCTTGTACCACTGGTAGAATTCGGCTGTGAATCCATCTGGTCCTGGACTTTTTTTGGTTGGCAGGCTATTAGTTATTGCCTCAATTTCAGAGCCTGCTATTGGTCTATTCAGGGATTCAACTTCTTCCTGGTTTAGTCTTGGGTGAGTGTAAGTGTCCAGGAAATTATCCATTTCTTCTAGGTTTTCTAGTTTATTTGTATAGAGGTGTTTATAGTATTCTCTGATGGTAGTTTGTATTTCTGTGGGGTCGGTGGTGATATCCCCTTTATCATTTTTCATAGTGTCTATTTGATTCTTCTCTGTTTTCTTCTTTATTAGTCTTGCTAGCGGTCTATCAATTTTGTTGATCTTTTCAAAAAACTAACTCCTGGATTCATTGATTTTTTGGAGGGTTTTTTGTGTCTCTATCTCCTTCAGTTCTGCTCTGATCTTAGTTATTTCTTGCCTTCTGCTAGCTTTTGAATGTGTTTGCTCTTGCTTCTCTAGTTCTTTTAATTGTGATGTTAGGGTGTCAATTTTAGATCTTTCCTGCTTTCTCTTGTGGGCATTTAGTGCTATAAATTTCCCTCTACACACTGCTTTAAATGTGTCCCAAAGATTCTGGTACGTTGTATCTTTGTTCTCATTGGTTTCAAAGAACATGTTTATTTCTGCCTTCATTTCATTATATACCCAGTAGTCATTCAGGAGCAGGATTTTCAGTTTCCATGTAGTTGAGTGGTTTCGAGTGAGTTTCTTAGTCCTGAGTTCTAGTTTGATTGCACTGTGGTCTGAGAGACAGTTTGTTATACTTTCTGTTCTTGTGCATTGGCTGAGGAGTGCTTTACTTCCAACTATGTGGTCAATTTTTGAATAAGTGCGATATGGTGCTGAGAAGAATGTATATTCTGTTGATTTGGGGTGGAGAGTTCTGTAGATGTCTGTTATGTCCACTTGGTGCTGAGCTGAGTTCAATTCCTGGATATCCTTGTTAACTTTCTGTCTTGTTGATCTGTCTAATGTTGACAGTTGGGTGTTAAAGTCTCCCATTATTATTGTATGGGAGTCTAATTCTCTATGTAAGTCTCTAAGGACTTGCTTTATGAATCTGGGTACTCCTGTATTGGGTGCATATATATTTAGGATAGTTAGTTCTTCCTGATGAATTGATCCCTTTACCATTATGTAATGGCCTTCTTTGTCTCTTTTGATCTTTGATGGTTTAAAGTCTGTTTTATCAGAGACTAGGATTCTAATCCCTGCATTTTTTTGTTTTCCATTTGCTTGGTAGATCTTCCTCCATCCCTTTATTTTGAGCCCCTGTGTGTCTCTGCATGTGAGATGGGTCTCCTGAATACAGCAAACTGATGGGTCTTGACTCTATCCAATTTGCCAGTCTGTGTCTTTTAATTGGATGATTTAGTCCATTTACATTTAAGGTTAATATTGTTATGTGTGAACTTGATCCTGTCATTATGATATTAGCTGGTTATTTTGCTTGCTAGTTTTGATGCAGTTTCTTCCTAGCATCTATGGACTTTACATTTTGGCATGTTTTTGCAATGGCTGGTACTGGTTGTTCCTTTCCATGTTTATTGCTTCCTTCAGGATCTCTTGTAGGGCAGGCCTGCTGGTGACAAAATCTCTAAGCATTTGCTTGTCTGTAAAGGATTTTATTTCTCCTTCACTTATGAAACTTAGTTTGGCTGGACATGAAATTCTGGGTTGAAAATTCTTTTCTTTAAGAATGTTGAATATTGGCCCCCACTCTCTTCTGGCTTGGAGAGTTTCTGCCGAGAGATCTGCTGTTAGTCTGATGGGCTTCCCTTTGTGGGTAACCTGACCTTTCTCTCTCACTGCCCTTAACATTTTTTCCTTCATTTCAACTTTGGTGAATCTGACAATTATGTGTCTTGGAATTACTCTTCTTGAGGAGTATCTTTGTGGTGTTGTCTGTATTTTCTGAATTTGAATATTGGCCTGCCTTACTAGGTTGGGGAAGTTCTCCTGGATGATATCCTGCAGAGTGTTTTCCAACTTGGTTCCATTTTCCCCATCACTTTCAGGCACACCAATCATACGTAGATTTGGTCTACATAATCCCATATTTCTTGGAGGCTTTGTTCATTTCCTTTTACTCTTTTTTCTCTACACTTCTCTTCTCACTTCATTTCATTCATTTGATCTTCATTCACTGATACTTTCTTCCAGTTGATCGAGTTGGTTACTGAAGCTTGTGCATTTGTCACATAGTTCTCATCACTATCAGTTTTTGTACGGTCTTCTCTGCATTGATTATTCTAGTTATTCATTGATCCATTCTTTTTTCAAGGTTTTTAGTTTCTTTGCGCTGGTTACGTAGTTCCTACTTTAGCTCTGAGAAGTTTGATCAAATGAAGCCTTCTTCTCTCAACTCGTCAAAGTCATTCTCTGTCCAGCTTTGTTCCATTGCTGGCGATGAGCTGTGTTCCTTTGGAGGGGGAGATGTCCTCTGATTTTTTGAATTTCCAGCTTTTCTGCACTGCTTTTTCCCCATCTTTGTGGTTTTATCTGCCTTTGGTCTTTGATGATGGTGACATACTGATGGGGTTTTGGTGTGGGTGTCCTTTCTGTTTGTTAGTTTTCCTTCTAACAGTCAGGACCCTCAGCTGCAGGTCTGTTAGAGTTTCCCTGAGGTCCACTCCAGACCCTGTTTGCCTGGGTATCGGCAGCGGAGGCTGCAGAATATAGAATATTGCTGAACAGTGAGTGTTGCTGTCTGATTCTTGCTCTGGAAGCTTTGTCTCAGGGGTGTACACAGCCTTGTGAGGTGTGAAGTGTCAGTCTGCACCTAGTGGGGGATGTCTCCCAGTTAGGCTACTCAGGGGTGAGGGACCCACTTGAGCAGGCAGTCTGTCCGTTCTCAGATCTCAACCTCTGTGCTGGGAGAACCACTGCTCTCTTCAAAGATGTCAGACAGGGACTTTTGTATCTGCAGAGGTTTCTGCTCCTTTTTGTTTAGCTATGCCCTGTCCCCAGAGGTGGAGTCTAAGAGGCAGGCAGGCCTCCTTGAGCTATGGTGGGCTCCACCCAATTTGAGCTTCCCGTGGCAGCTTTGTTTACCTACTTAAGCCTCAGCAATGGCGGGCCCCCCTCCACCAGCCTCACTGCTGCCTTGCAGTTAGATCTCAGACTGCTGTGCTAGCAATGAGGGAGGCTTCGTGGGCGTGGGACCCTCCGGGCCAGGTGTGGGATATAATCTCCTGGTGTGCCATTTGCTAAGACTCTTGGTAAAGTGCAGTATTAGGGTGGGAGTTACCCAATTTTCCAGGTGTTGTGTGTCTCAATTTCCCTTGACTAGGAAAAGGAATTCCCTTCCCCCTTGTGCTTCGCAGGTGACGCAATGCCTCACCCTGCTTCAGTTCTTGCTGGTCGGGCTGCACCTGTGGACCAGCACCGACTGTCCAACATGCCCCAGTGAGATGAATCTGGTACCTCAGTTGAAAATGCAGAAATCACTCATTTTCTGTGTCGCTCATTCTTAGAACTGGAGGCTGGAGCTGTTCCTATTCAGCCATCTTGGACGCCCCTGTCTTTAGTGTACTTTTAAAATGTATTGTCTTTATATGTTTTGTATCTCTGGAATTTTTTTTTTCTTTTTCTGGTGTTACTCATCTTTTTATTATTATAGATCAAAATTTCACCAGAGTTGTACTTAAATAAGAAAGTTAATATTTTACCATCAAATATGTCCAATTTTAATCTGCTTTTTATCCATATCAGTTTTGACCATTGCTTTTTAATTGTTCTTCGGTATTACTTTTTATTATTATGGTAGATATCTCTTTTATATCATGCTTTTTAACTGATATTAATTGGTATATATAACATATATGAATTTTTATATGCCTATTTTATCAATTTTCTATTGTTTATTTAATATTATAATACTACTAGATTATATTTTGATAAATAGTTTTGTAAGATGTATTGAATAAAGTTAATCATAAAAGGCTATCTTGTTTTTTTCATTTTGCTTTGTCTTTTTTTTTATGCTTTTCTATTTTCATTTTTGGTATAGTACACATAACCTGCTAAATACCTAAATATAAATATATTAAGATTTAAGCAGACATAAAAACACATTTTATGGTTGCACATTCCTCCAGAGATTCAACATTAATTGTATTCTTGACAATCTTTTAGCCAATTATTTTCCTAGTGTGCTTCAATAGTTGAATGAGGCCAAGAGGAATTCTCTGAAAATCAAGACATGATTAATTTTAAAGCATTTGTTTTTGTGTTTACCTGTAAATATAAAATGCAAAAAGATCTAATTAAATCAAATACACTTGTTTCTCAGGGCCAGTTTGCTTGACCTCCTAAGAAAAATGATAAAACAAAGTGAGTGCTTCAATGTCCACAAGGTCCATCAACCAGTGTTACAAGCATGTATGTCTAAGACACCTCAAGGTTATAAAACAAATTCCGAAAAGTTCAGGTTTATTGCTTCGTACTGAGTCACTTTAAAACCTCTGAATCCCATAGGGAAACTTTTATTTCAGAATCAATGTTGGAGTTGTTTGAAGAGAAGAGAGCTATCTCTCAACCAATGCCCTAGCAGTTAGAAAGGATTACAGATATTTGAAATAAATTTCTAAGGAGCTTTTCAAAATTTGGAGAATGGTCACAAAAGCTACCTTTTATATATCATCCACAGAAATACCTATGAGTTTACATACTCATAATCAGCACACATTGTCATTAAGGACTTTTACAGACTTTTGGTGAAAGCATTTTTGTTTGTTTAAAACAAGATACCAACTTGTTCTACTTATTCTAGTAGACAGCCAGGAACACCACATATTCTGCAATTTTGATTCACACTTAGAAAAATAGGGAGCAAAATTGTTTTAAATATACCACTGCCACAAATTTAAGATTTACAAAGTAGTTACATACATTTAGGAGATATCCATACACACTTTGAGGAATAGTAACATGAAGATATAAAATATACTCATTTAACCTCAATTATATGCGCACGTTTGTGATTTAATGTGAGTGTATAGTGATAACAAGACATGATGTTTCTTCTGCAGAGATCATCCTTCAGCTAAGATATAAAAACCACCAGTTATGATTGGACTATTTGTCTCTACCGCCAAGTTTATGTGATGAAATCCTGACCCCCAAAGTGATGGTATTAAGAAAAGAGCCCTTTGGGAGGTATTTAGATAGTGAGGAAAGTGCCCTGATGAATGGAACTCATGCCTTTATGAAAGAGACTTCAGAGAGCAGCTCTGCCCTTCCAACAGGTGAAGACACAGGGAGAAGCTATCAGTTTGCAACTCAGACGAGGGCCCTCCCCAAAATTTGACCACGATGGCCTCTTGATCTTGTACTTTCCAGTCTAAAAGAACTGAGAAATAAATTTCTGTTGTTTATAAGTGAGCCAGTTTATTGCATTTTATTATAGCAGCCTAGATAGACTAAGAAACATTCTGCTTTTTTTCATTAACACTAAATGCTGACTTGGGACTTTCTTAAACCTATGTGGAATGCTATTTTATCTTAATTTTATTTTCATTACTTTTATATACTTGATTTAAAATAGTCAATATTGTATTAAATATTGTAAAATAATATGCCTGACATTTATAAATGTTAGAAAGATTGACAATAATATAAATACTTATTTACATAATGGAGTTTTAAAATAGAACATAGCCATGCCGTTTTTCTCTGGCATTCCTTCTGGTTTCTGATTATGATATAGACGTGCATGAATGTAATACAAAAAATAAAATGTTCACATTTCTTTTGCCTTTTAACTTTATATAAACAGAATAGTTGTGAGGAGTTATACTTGCTGCTGTCCTCTTCAATTAAGGACCATGAGATCCATTATGTCATGTATAGTTATATACTTTATTCATGTTACTGTTGTTTATCATTTCTTTTAGTTTTCAATTTTGCCAATATAATTATCGTAAAATAATTTCTTATTGTGCTTTAACTTCATTTCTTATTAAAATTCAGTTACACAAGTTGTCAAATATTTGCTTGTCATTTGTGTGTCCTTGTCTATGAAATAATTGTTCATGTCATTCCCTATGTCAGTTCCATGTTGTTGAATTTTTGTAACTGATTTATATATTTGGAGTGTTTTTCACCCTTGGTAATACATATGGGAGGTATTTTCTCTTCATTTGTGGTTTGTCCTTTTCATCTGAACAGAAATTTTTAAGTTTTTACTTTCAAATGATTATTATTCTCCCTAATTGTGTACTCGTTTGTACTTATATGAAACATGTTTTTCTCTTTTCTTAAGTAATAAAGGTATTCTCATGGTTTGTTTCCAAAATAACAGATTTGCTTTTTACATTTAATTTCTTCAGTTATCTAGAACTGCCTTTGGTAAATGGTCACAGTCTTCAAATATTTGCTTGGATGTTTCCTCAAAAAATTAAAAAGCTGGCCCGGCGCGGTGGCTCAAGCCTGTAATCCCAGCACTTTGGGAGGCCGAGACGGGTGGATCACGAGGTCAGGAGATCGAGACCATCCTGGCTAACACGGTGAAACCCCGTCTCTAGTAAAAAATACAAAAAACTAGCCGGGCGAGGTGGCCGGTGCCTTTAGTCCCAGCTACTCGGGAGGCTGAGGCAGGAGAATGGCGTAAACCCGGGAGGCGGAGCTTGCAGTGAGCTGAGATCCGGTCACCGCACCCCAGCCTGGGCGACAGAGCGAGACTCCGTCTCAAAAAAAAAAAAAAAAAAATTAAAAAGCTACATACTGCTTTGCAAAATATAGTTGATGTTTTATAAAGTGCAAATAGCTTCAAAAGATGTTTTGGCATTTTGTAAATTTTGGCTTTTAAAAAAATTATGTCAACTTTAAATTGTCACCAATAAATCAAAATATTATGGCAATTTAATATCCACATTTATCAAATTAAAAAATTAGCAACGAGAGCATAGTTAACATTTAGATTTTTTTTGCCTTGTTTTGTGTACTCAGTATTTGATAAGTCTTATCACTGAAATTATTTTGATCACATATATGACTGCAACAAAAATGTGAATATTATTTTAATAACATTTTGAGATATTTTGTGTTACTAAAGCTCTATACAAGTTAAAATGTTTTAGGATGTTTTCACTACATTTGAGTTACTGTGAGTGTAAAAAATATAACAACATGAATTTTGATACTTATCTAAATATTTACTAAATATGAGAGGTAAAATGTAAAAGTGAAATTATCTTTTATGAGATGGAGGAAGCTTTTATTTAGTTAATTCATATGTCTCTGGGTGATTATTACTTATTGCTAGATGACTATTCCTAGTTTTCTTTATCATACATGTAAATGATGTGAAAATTTGTGTATTTAAACGGGGAGATAAAAATGAATGAAACTCTGTAATATGAGTTGTGACTCAATTATTTAAACCTTTTTTTCACGTTATTTACCAAGTAACATAGTGGTTTCTTACAAAACCTATTTTTAATGTAATATCAGCTGACAACTTGATTACTTCCTCCTTCAGTTTTATTGATAGCAAGAAATTGGAAATGACCTAACTTTCAAAAAGATTTGTTACCTAGTCATGAAGATCAATCACACTCTCAGTGTCTAGGAATTATACATAAAAGGCTCTACAAAGACTTTTCAAAAGACTATTAATTATTCCCTTAAATTCTTTCTCAACTAGAGGCAACATATTTAACTTGATATACTAAAAATATATCAGAATAAGATAAAATACAATTAATTCTCATATATTCTTGTCAATACAATATATATTTTAATTAATGCCTTCATCTAATTCCACGTTTTAAATATACTATAGTCAGAATCATGGAGCCATCATTTAATTCAGTTAGTTTATGGGAAATGATGGTCATATAACCTAACTTACAAAGTCAATCCTTGTCAAACAAATCAGCCAAATGAGATTTACTTTCTGTCAGAAAGTAACATAAATGTGTTAAGAAGCGTTCCCTTGGCACCCATTAAGCTCCTTATTCCCAATTCTAAGATAGATAGAGCCCTAGCATGACTCTGTGGTCTGGATTTTAAAAAGGGCCTACATCTTTATCTTTTTATTTTTAATTAATTAATTAATTTATTTTTTGAGATGGAGTCTCGCCCTGTCGCCCAGGCTGGAGTGCGGTGGCGCGATCTCCGCTCACTGCAAGCTCCGCCTCCCGGGTTCCCGCCATTCTCCTGCCTCAGCCTCCCGAGTAGCTGGGACTACAGGCACCCGCCACCTCGCCCGGCTAGTTTTTTGTATTTTTAGTAGAGACGGGGTTTCACCGTGTTAGCCAGGATGGTCTCGATCTCCTGACCTCGTGATCCACCCGCCTCGGCCTCCCAAAGTGCTGGAATTACAGGCGTGAGCCACCGCGCCCGGCCACATCTTCAACTTTTAAGTTCTCATCGTCTCTGTCTCTCTCTCTCTTTCTCTACCACCCCCTACCCCAAATCAGCCAAATGAGATTTACTTTCTGTCAGAAAGTAACATAAATGTGTTAAGAAGTTTCCCCTTGGCACACATCTACTAAAAATGTATCAGAATTCCCTCTTCCCTTGTTGTTTCATAGGATTTCCCCCAAGGAGTGGTACACACAGTATTTAACAGTAATTTGGGAATAGAAGAATCAAGATCTCCATCATTCCTTTGTTCCACTTGAAATAAACGTTGAAGAGCATTTTAATACAGAACAAAATGTTATATTTATCATGTTAAGCTTTTTTCTTAACAAAAGCATACAAACAAGAGAGAAAATAAGACAGCTTTGTGGTGAGATTACCACTTGTAGGCCCAGTAACAGCAGCCTTTTGATTTCCTTATTACCCGGGTATACCCAGTATAATTTTCAAATATTTAAATTTAAATGATCTGAGTAGCTAATTCTCAGGGAAGTTAAGTAACTCTTCAATATTAATTGAAGAGCAGAGGCTGATTTTGAAACATATGACTGACTACTATCAAAAATAGTGTCTTTGACTACACCTTACTTTCTAGAGAAATTCAAATACAACCAGAGGAGACCAAATGTGAACAAATTACAATTCAGTGTATATAGTATGAAATGCAGGTAGATAAAAGCACAATTAGAACCCAGAGGAAGAGACCATTCATAGATTTTCCTTACTTAAGATAATATTTGTTATATATATTTGATAGTATCTAGTTATATATTATACTATTTATATATTATATCACACACTTATACATATTAGAAAATATATATATTGCATTTGCCTTTTCTAGCCTAAGTTTCCAAAGGTCTACCAAAAATTTTCCTTTTCTTTCTTTTACTGAATTGTCTTGTGCTTTTTAAAAAATTAATTATTACTATTAATACTTTTTTGAGATAAGGTCTCATTTTGTCACCCAGGCTGGAGAGTAGTGGTGCAATCATGGCTCACGACAGCCTTGAAATCCTGGGCTCAAGTGATCCTCCTGCCTTGGCTTCCTGGGTAGCTGGGACTAAAGGTGTGTACTACCACACTCAGTTCAATTTTAAAAATTATTTGTAGAGACATTGTCTCACTATACTGCCCAGATGGTCTCAAATTCCTGGACTCAAGTGATCCTCTTGCCTCCACCTCCCAAAGTGCTGAGAGAGCCACTGCACCCGGACTCTTGTGGTTTTATCAACAAGCTTGAAAGACACATCCATTCTCAAGTCCTAAATAGCGGGCTACCATTCTTTTTTCACTTTGTAACTTAAAACTATTTACCCATTCACTCACTGTTCATGGGATTAACAGTCATATATTTCATTGTTTGTAAAATTTCTTTGGGGACTCTTATTACCAATTTCTTAGCTTAATCTTACAGTTGCTCCAAATAAGTGTGTATAGGACTGTTGAGCAACCAATTCTGGGTGACTTGGTGGGAATAGTGCTGGTGGTAATTAGGTTTTAACTATAGAGGAATGGTTTCAAGAGAACTGACGATGTTTCCTAGCAGCGCATTTACACATGCTAAATTTTTACCAAATGACCTTTTCCCTACCTTTCAGTTTTCTTGCTTTTCATGTGTCTGTTTTTATTTTTCCATTTTTCTTCCCTATATTTTTAACTCTATTGTGTGAGTTATAAAATCTCAGTGATCATTTATGTAGCTGTTTGCCACTATCAGTGGACTGTGCTAGGTACTGTAGGGCATTGAGTTGCATGAAACAGAATTGTGGGAAATATTCACAACAAATTTGTAAAACATGTTAATATGATCTTATTTAGAGTGCATCTTAGGAGCAACTTTTACAATATTTTTATCTTGCTAGATTTCTTTCTGATGTTAATATAGTTCCTCCAGTGTTCCCATTGCAATCGAGATTTTTATAAAGCCAAATTTCCTAGCTCTATTTTTAAACTACCTGTGTACAACTTAAATTCACATTGTGTAATTGATTGTGAGAGCCTACTACTAAGGTTTTTATCCTTTTTTTAAACAAACTATGAATGTTGAATTATTTTATATCTCACTTTGACAGTTTTAGGATACATTCATCATCTTACTTGATTCAAAGAGTAGATACTATCACAAATTTATTATGGAATTTTATACCTAAGGAAACTGAGGCTTGTTGGGAGACAGTTAATGGGTCTCTCATATTTCTGCATGTTTTGTGAGCAGAGGCAGTAGCTTTTTTTGTTCCAGACCATCTTTTTAAAGATATGTGTGTAGCAAACATCTTTTAACAAGAGGATTTTTCTTTGGAGCAGAGGTTAGGTTTGTTTACTATTCAGTATAGTAAAGACCACGTCCCCTCTAAGCAAAGGTCAAACAAGTTTTCTTGCAGCCCATTATAAAAAATTGGAGTTTCCCAAGCTTAGGGCTCCTCAGCTGTGTTGTAAACACACTGCACATGCAGCATTCACCTAGACTGTTCTGTATCACAAGGGGAAACACTGCAAAGATGGGTAAAAAGTCTTTAGTCTCTGACCATGGATCTTCATATCATTTGCGAGCATTCATATAACTGTGGCAGGCTTGCAGATCAGGTCAAATATCAGGCCCCTCACAGTTTTAACAAGGCTCAGAAAAAATAAGTGCAATTAGAAATACTGGAGCTAATTATTGCTATTACTACACTTATCATTTTATTATAATTATTTAATCTCATAACTATTGTTTTCTGAAATATATCTTTATTAAAATAATGAATTTTTGTACTAAAAAACAATTAATAGTCCAGTAATTTCTTGTGTTTTTAAGACTAATCAAGTGACGAGTGCAATAATTCCTTATTCATTGACTTAAAAATATCATCTCTAACTAGTGAGTTAATTATAGTTTTAAGGTTGAATGATATAATTCACTTGTATAGTTTGGTGATAATTTTTTAATATGAAACTTAGTGAAGAGAAAAATTCAAATAAAAGTAATATATTGGATATCATTTTTCATATATTTTCATATAGTCTTTTTGAACATATTTATTTTCATCTAGTTGAGCTCATGCCTCAAATTTTATTATTAAAAACAATTTACGCCAATTTGGGTCTCAGAAATATGTGAGGTTAAATAAGAACTTCATTAATTTTATGTTTTTTTCACTTCCTACCATACCCCAAACATTTTAATATAATAAAATGATTATTAATAAACTTAGTGCATATTATTCTATCAACTGAATACAGAATAACTTATTTGGTATTTTGTTATTATTAACAATTTTATGTTTTATTGTCCACCATAAAAATAATCCTGTGATAACACTTTTTGTGCATAGTTATTCACAAATTCAGTAAAATTATAGAATACATTCTCAGCAGCAAAATTGCTCGCTCAAATTTTAAATGTATTTTGAATTTTTATGTATATTGCTTAACATTTATTCAGAAATGTACTATTTGACCTTGAGTATGGAAAAATATATATCTTACTAATACGGCAGGTGAAAGGTGGAGGTTACACTTGGCTTCCTTTGGGTTTTTAGTTTTTGAGGTTAAACTTGAAAATCATGTTAATCAGTCATTTATTTGTTAGTCATTTTTGTAAATTTTTTGTTCATGTTTTACCAGCTGTAATGCTGTTTTGTCTGTCTCCATTATGATCAATATTTCTTCATCTGATTACCTAAATTACTGAAAAGGAAAAGGGATTGCTTACTAAAATAAATCCTATTTGTTAATCTCTATAACCCACATGCTCCTTTATAGTATGCACTTTTTGTGTTCAAATAATGTCTCTGAGCTACTTTCATGTTATTGCATATATTTGAAGTTTATTTTTTTATTGTTGAGTAGCCCATAGCATGTGCATATCATATTTTTTTCAGTATTGGTGGCCATAATATCAATGTTATAATAATATCGGAAGTAACAAAAATTTGGAATGCATTGCCACAATTGTGATGTCCATAAACAGATAATTATCTTTAGTTCTATAATTATATACTTCTATAACTTGATTGCATTCTTGAGTCTTCATTTGTGTATTCAGTCAGCACAAAATTTTCAACTCGGGTACGGAGAATTTTCTGCTTTTAAATTTACTATTGAGTAAATCATCCATTTAAAATTTTTAGATAGATCCAGATTTTACCTGAAGCACATCAAGGATATTTTCTTCTCTCTTATATCATCATGAATAAAAGTGCAGTTTAACTTCATAACTTTGCATCTGTAATAAAGGCCAATAGTCCTCGTTCCGGTCTATAGTTTCCCTTGTATTTGTTTATCATGATGATTTATAAAGATGATTGGACTCATAGTCTGTTTTCTCAGCACAGATAAAACCAAGCATTAGTTGTAGCATGGGATAATGGATGCATGTTTAAACTATTTTAGAAAAGGCCAGGCATGGTGGCTCACGCCCGTAATCTCAGCACTTTGGGAAGCCGGGGAGGGTGAATCACAAGGTCAGGAGTTCAAGACCAACCTGGCCAAAATGGTGAAACCCTGTCTCTACTAAAACTACAAAAATTAGCTGGGCATGGTGGTGCATGCTTGTAGTCCCAGGTACTCAAAAGGCTGAGGTAGGAGAATTGCTTGAACTGGGAGCCAGAGATGCAGTGAGCCCAGATCGCACCACTGCACTCCAGCCTGGGCAACAGAACGAGACTCCGACCCCCAAGCCCCCCGCCAAAAAATTTAAAAGTTTTAGAAAATATAGATATGCAGTTAAATATGCAAATGTAAAAATTCTACTGGTTTGACAAATGCATGAACCCTTTAAACCATCACTTATTTCAGATATACAATATTTGACCACCCCAGGGAATATTTTCATGCCTATTGCCAGTAATTTCCTTGAAAAACAACTGCTTTTCTGATTTTTTCTAAATCATAGGTTATTTTTCCTATTTTATATCTTCATAAATGTGAATCATTCATGATATATTCTTGTCTGAATTCTTTGTCCAGCACATTGTCCATGAAGTGCTTTCATGTCATTGAAAGTATCTGTCATCTATTTCTCATTGTTGCTGAGTACTCATCTGCAGTATGAATATTCCACAGTTTGCTCCCCTGGATGGACACTGGGTCATTTCCAGGTTGGGTTAAGAATAAAGTTGGCTAGGTGCAGTGGCTCACGCCTATAATCCCAGCACTTTGGGAGGCCGAGGCGGGCAGATCACAAGGTCAGGAGATCGAGACCATCCTGGCTAACACGGTGAAACCCCGTTTCTACTAAAAATACAAAAAATTAGCCAGGCACGGTGGTGGGCACCTGTAGTCCCAGCTACTCAGGAGGCTGAGGCAGGAGAATGGAGTGAATCCGGGAGGCAGAGCTTACAGTGAGCCGAGATCGCACCACTGCACTCCAGCCTGGGTGACAGAGTGAACCTCCATCTCAAAGAAAAAAGAAAAACAAAAAACAATCAGGGCTCTGTGCATGTGGGCAGCCCACTCAAAGGGAAGAATCGAGTCAAGGGAAGGAGGCTATAAAGGTCACAGCATCACAGTTAAATGGGGCTTTTTACCTTCTTTCTTTAATCTTCGTGAGCCCTCTTGTAAAGTGAACTTTCCTTCCTTTCCTGTTCTAAGGCCTTTTAAATAAACTTCCACTCCTGCTCTAAAGCATGCCTAGGTCTCTTTTTTCTGCTTTATGCCCCTCATTCAAATTTTATCTTCTGAGGAGGCAAGATTTGAAGTTGCTGCAGACCTGTGTGGATTTGCTGCTGGTAACTCCTGGTAACTCGGGTCTCTTCCACCATTAAGAAAATAAGGTCCTTGGGGTGGGCTGTAGTTCAGTATGACCGGTATCCTTAGAAAGAGGAGATTAGGACCTAGGCACACACAGAGGAAAGATCTCTTGAAGACACAAGAAGATGACACTCCACAAGGTAAGGAGAGAGGCCTCAGAAGAAGCCAACCCTGCTGACACCTGGGTCCTGGACTTCTATCCCCCAGAGCTGTGAGGAAATGCACTTCTGTCATTTAGACCATGCAGTCTGTGATACATTGTTATGGCGGCTTTATCACACTAATACGTGTGAATATACATATATGTTTTAATTTATCTATGAGGAAATATGTAGGAGTGGGAATTGTTGAATTGTATATTGCCGTATTTGCAATTTTTCAAGAAATGGCCACAATTTTTTTCCAAAGGGTTTAAACTCTTTTGAAAGTTTAAACTCTTTTGAAAGCAGCAATATATGAACCCTTCCACTGCTCCACATCTTCTATAATTTTTAATACTGTTTGTTTTAACTGTAACCATTTCGCTGTGCGTGCCATTGTATTTCATTGGGACTTTAATTTATATTTTCTTATGACAAATGATGTTTGGAACTTTTCTATGCACATCCATATATCTTCATTTGGAAAGTGCTTCTTCCAGTGTGCTTCCCACACTCTATTGGTTTGCTTTCTCTTTTATTATTGAGTTGTAATATTTCTTATATAACCTGTCTAAAATTTGTATCAGATATAAATTTTACAATTTTTTTTTTTTTCTGAGTGAAAGGGAAAGAGAGAAGAAGGCGTTAGCCCAGTCTATAATGGCACACCGGCCTCCTTGGCCTATAGCAGTTTCTATGTGGCTTTTATCACATTAGACATAAGCACAGCAATTGGAGGGGCCACCTTAATTAGTTCTTCACATCTCATTGTTAGACTCTAGGAATTGTCTGCCTTATGTACTGGTCAAATAAAAATGCTAAAGAAGAATAATGGGAATCCAGACTCCTACCTCAGCCATATTCTTAATCGAAGTGGTAATCTTTTGCTGCCTTTGGGAATACTATGCTGCTTAGTCTTTACTAGCAAGGAAGCTTCGTGTAACTCCAAAATTGCCCATTTAACAGAGCCAATTAAAACTAGGTAAGAGTGGGCTTAGCAGATAACCCCTAAGGAAAGAAAACCACAATACACTCCTTTCATGCATATCAGCTATTTCAAATATGCATTTAGGTAAAGGCTAATTAATCCCTGAAAAAATCTCTCCAGTCACATTTTGTGGTTTGTACCTTTACAATACATTTGTTCCAAGCCTATCTCTGAACCCATCAAGTTTCATGTCAGTACCTTTCAGCACTCTTCCCATCTTTTATAGGGTTTGCTGTCCACTGAATTCCAGCATCTTACAATTTTGAGAAGTTTCACATTTAACCTACTGGTCATTTTGTCCAAATCATGGAACATTTCCTGTATATGATTAGTGATGGTACTAATACATAATTAGTGATGATACTAATTTCTGCAGTTCTGCAGGAATGAAATTGTGTTTCTGGTTTCTGACATTGCTAAGGTGGGGAAATTCCAAGGGCTCCTACTTTGTCATTCCTACCATGTTGGCCATTTCTCCATGGGTCAGAGAGCCAATGTGAAGATTCTGAAAATTGGCCAATATTCCAATTAATACAACTTCAACGATACATTCAGGAACTGAGGAAATAACCACAGTGTGGGTCCCTACCTGGCCCCACGTGAGTTCCATTTGGACTAAGACTCCATCTATCACCTGACACCAAAAGTACACACTTCGCCTAGTGAACCGCACTGGCATTTTTGATGTTCAGGAATTAGTGTCAATTCAGAGCCAGCATCTACTAATCTTTGAAAGGTCTTGATATCTTTCTTCCCAGTGCACATTCACTCCAGTAAATGGGCCCTAGTTCATTAAAAGAAAGGGTTAAAGGAAGATTCATGATCTGTAGTGTGGCAATGCTGCCAGGTCTTTCTTCATATGGACCTTAGACATAGATGAGGCACTATTGCGGCATGATAATCATCCTTTTCATTCCTGAGGACAATATGAAGAGTTAGCCTGCTCCAGAGATCCCCAAAGTCCCAGATATTCTGATTGCTAGTATGACCCTCGTGCTATTTATGGTGAGTGATCCCCTCTTGTGGTTAAGTGGCTGCCATTTGGCCTCTGTGACCTCATGATCCATTCATCCCATTGAAATCGAGGAGCCCATCTCAGTTGTAGCATCTTCCATGGTCATACCTGACCCACACATCAGAACAATCATAGGGTTTTTAAATAATGCCAGTGCTTCCCTCACTAATATGTATCTCATCAGTTTATTGGAGGGAGTATTTTCTTGGCCTTCTTTTGAAATGTGATTGAGGTTGATGTGTAAGATGCAGAAACTAAAAACATTCCAACCTTTCTATCTCCTGAAGCCTTGTGATTATTTCCTCCAAATCCAATTTCTGTCTGGGGAAGTCTATAATACCAGCCACATTAAATGTAGGCCACATTTAAATATAAGTTTTAGTTAACCAAGCAAGTATTTGCTGGAGCTACTTACAGCTGCATGAGCTAACACACTAAATTCAGGATCTCTAGTAAGTGTACATTCTAATGTTTAATTCTAATCTCCTTGGTCTAACACCCTTGGAATCCACCCTCATACCTGTTCTCAAGATGTCTGTTGACATATATTTGCAAAATCTTGAAATATTTTGTGTGTAAGCTATTTCTTCTTGGGTTATAGTGTATACCTGGCCTCCAGGATCATGCTGATATTTGATTTCCGCTATGAGTCTGGTGCAAAGAGGAGGTGATAGTGGTAGATTGAGTAAAATAAGTATTCCTCTACAAAACATAGGCCCTGGTGAGGTTATCAAAGAGTGTTCAGGAAAGTAAGACTAGTCTCCTTAGACACAGACGACCTGCTACTTCTACTGTCAAGAGAGGCTCAGAGTGACTGAGTCTCAATTTCAGTGGAGTCCTGTTAAAGCTTTTATTTTAGTTTTCAAGGTCTCATTCCTTTCCAATCAAACCCTAAATTTCATATGAGAAACTGGACAGTATTATAAGTCAAATCAACATTCTAATTCTGTAACCAACACAATTAATTTTATGTTTGATAGTTAATAATCTTGGCTCTATGGCTGTGGAAAATAAGAGATTAGCCAGGCATGGTAACTCACACCTGTAATCACAATACATTGGGATGCCAAGGCAGGTGGATTGCTTGAGCTCAGAAGAGACCATCCTGAGCAACATAGTGAGAGTCTATCTCTATGTATCTTACCATGGTGGTGCAAGTCTGTGGTCCCAGCTACTCAGGAAGCTGAGGTGGGAGGTTCACTTGAGCTCAGGATATCAAGGCTGTAATAAGCCATTTTCATGCCACTGCATTCTAGCTTGGGTGACAAAGCAAGACCCTGTCTCAACAAAAAAGAAAAGAAAGATGGAGGGAGAGAGGGAAGGAGGAAGGGAGGGAGAGAGAGAAGGAGGGAGGGAAGGAAGGAAAGAGAGAGAGCAATACAAGAAAGAGAGAAAGAAAAGAAAAAGAAAGAAAGAAGGAGAGAGAGCGAAAGAGAGAAAGAAAGGAAAGAAAGAAAGAAAGAAAGAAAGAAAGAAAGAAAGAAAGAAAGAAAGAAAGAAAGAAAGAAAGAAAGAAAAAGAAAGGAAGGACGGACGGAAGGAAGGAAGGAAGGAAGGAAGAAAGAAAGAAAGAAAGAAAGAAAGAAAGAAAGAAAGAAAGAAAGAAAAGAAAGGAAGGAAGGAAGGAAGGAAGGAAGGAAGGAAGGAAGGAAGGAAGGAAGGAAGGAAGGGAGAGAGAGAAAGATTACTGCAGTCTTACCATGGAAGATATCTGGTTCTTAGATCATGATTCAAGCTTATAGTTTAATAATCTGAACTGCCAGGAACTAACTTTAATTGTCATATTACTATCATAAACCGCAGATAATAACTTGATTAATTATGATGCCAGTGTATACCATAGATTATTACTCTCCCATTTTCTATAAGCAAGATGTTCAGCAAAAGTGTATCAAAACCAATTCAAAAATTCCATAACTGAGGGACAATGTTCTAGAACCACTGTTGGCATGAATTCTGTATCAAAGTTCTTTTAAGAGGCTGAAACCATACCAGTCATACAGACAGCCAGAGATTTGTTAAAATGTAACTTTTCTCAGTTAAGTATTCTCTCTCTCTCTCTTTATTTTTTCTCAAGACAGAGTCTTACTCTGTCACCCATGCTGCAGTGCAGTGGTGTGAACCCAACTCACTGCAGCTTTGAATTCCTGAGCCCAAGCAATCCTCCCACCCCAGCTTCCCAATTAGCTAGTACTACAGGCACACACCACCATGCCTGGCTGATTTTTTAAAAACAAACATTTTGTAGAGATGAGATCTTGCCATGTTGCTCAAACTGATCTCAAACTTCTGGGCTCAAGTGATCCTTCCACTTTAGCCTCCCAAAACATTGAGATTACTGGGATGAGCCACCACACCTGGCCCTATTCTCTTAACACCCTATTTAAAATTTCAACTTTAGGTACATGTCCAGACATAGTTTGATTTATTTCTGTCCAAAATTCTTACTGTCATTTATTGAAGTATATATTTTTGTGTGTCACATGTATTTATTATACAAAAATAAAAGCTCCACAGTGTCAGAGATGTCGGCCTCCTTTCCTTATTGAACTGTCCCATCACCAGTAACTGTGACTAGGACATGGCATGTCTCAATAAACATTTGTCAAATGAATTTAATGAACTCTATTCCAAATGAAGAAAGAGTGACTCCTAAAGAAGGACAAGCTTGGGTTTCCTTCTCAGAATTAGGACAAATGATAATCTCAGCATTTTTAGGAGACACATGTTTTTAGAAGTTTGATGAGATGTTTTCCTGAGAGATTATGCTAAGAAAATGATATTGTCTGTATGAAAGATTTTTGGCCTTAAATAGTAAAAGTATTTCTGAGGGGATTCATCAGTCAACCATTTGAGAAAAAGGAAAGAGGCTTTTTAAAAATCATTATTGAATTCTTTATATTAACAATAATATTAAAATGTGATGGTAAAGAGCTGAAGATATTGCAATGAAGGAGTACATTTAGTGAATGTTTTTATGCTTTTAGCTTCACTAAACAAACTAATATTTCTGACACTGAAAATTAATATATCCTTAACATCTTGCTTTAAAAATATTATTTCATCTGCACATTGCTTATATTAGTCTTTTCCATTGATGTCCTGGCCTTGTTGCCCAGGGCAGAAGGAGTAAAATAGAACTAGTAATGGTATTTTTTGCAAAGAGTAATCAACCATAAAGACTATAATTGAACACACAAATATAGTCATTGCATGATTAATTACTTTGGTGAATCAGCCACCTACATACATCATAAAAATATTCAAAGGTGACTAGAACATAGTGTACCAAAAGCAAAAGCAGACTTGCCATGAGTGTAACCATAGTCATCGGTGATGTGTTTTCTGTTTCTCAGTTTTCACCATTTTCCTCCCTGCTCATCCTCTATATTCACTACATTTTCAGATTAATGTTTTGATGATTAAGTGGTAGCAAGGCAGACATTGACTGAGGCAAATGTCTTTTCAAGTTTCTGTCACACACATTAACTATTAAGCTCAACGATTTATTTGGCAATGTATGCATCTATTGTTGATTGATACATGACTGAGCTAATTTTTAATATTTCTATAATGTGTCAGTTGTTTAGTAGGTGATATATCAATATAATTGTTTTCTCAAATTCAAATCCATTCAATGCCATCTATAAGATTCTGGAAAATACTACAGAGAATGAACTCATATATATGAAATCTGTTTAAAAGACAGTTTCCTTTTTACTCTGGTGTTTTTATATCTGAATATGAATTAAGTATCCAGTCATTCTGTAACCTTGATAGAAATCAGCCTGAGAACAAAGCTGACACATTTCTTAAGGCAGAACACAGCGATAAGAATCTTGGTCATGGATGACATCATTAAACTCTTGAATGAAATAGAGATAGGATGTGCCCTGAATCTGGACTTTACGCCTCCACAAGCTTCTTCTCTTGTTCAAAAGTCTACAGTGCCTTTCAATTACACATATGCTCTTATTAAAATCATTTAGATTTACAATGAAAAATGTTCGATTTACTTCTCAATCTAACTCAAAGTGATCGTTATATGGTGTCAGTACTCCAAACTACTCATTTCAAAATAACTGTAAAACTTCTGGTGTCTTTTTGAGGGAAGAAAATCGGGTCTGGAGCGAGGGAACATAAGGTCGATTCACACTTCAACTGTAACAGGAAATATCCTCTCCACAGGGCGTACGCCATAAATGACTTTGTAACTTTACTTCATCCTCTTCATTAACAGAGGGCATGCCTGAAGTAATGAATGGAATCCCAAATATTCAATAATGGGGCTTGAGTTTCTATGCTTTTTCCAAAACATCGTAAAGATGTGACTCTGGAGTGTTTGTGGTTGTGATTTCTGACAGAAAGATTTAAGAAACTGTGGAAATTCATTATCACTGGGGAAAAAAAAGAGATAAAAATAGCAGAATTAGTCACTCGGAAAGGAAATCATACAACAGTTTGAAACAGAATGTCAGACATGGCATGTCTGTGTATTGAAATCATGTTATATGTGAAGAGAGAGAAGAGAAAGTAAAGCAAGCATGAAGACACTGCAGCCAAATATAAAAGTCATTTAATGCATCAAAATAAAATTTCTAAAATTAAAATATAATAGAAAAAATATCTTAAAACCTTCAGTGGATTTCACCAAGAATTGATCAGGTACAACTAAGACTAGAAATGGTATGCTGGAATATAGATCTGATGAAGTCACCAAAATGCAGGACAGAAATAAAAAATATAGGAGAATATGATAAAAAGGAATGAAATCGTGTCCCTTGCAGCAGCAAGGAGGCAGCTGGGGGCTATTATCCTAAGTTAGTTAACGCAGGTACAGAAAATCAAATATCACATGTTATCACTTATAAGTGGTAGCTAAACAATGGGAACTTGGACATAAGAATAGCAACAATAGGCACTGGGAACTACTGGATGGGGGAGGAAGGGTTGAACAGCTAACTGCTGGGTGTTATGCTTACTATCTGGGTGACAGGATCATTCTTAGCCCCAACCTCAGTGACACACAATTTACCCATATATCAAACCTGCACATGTACCCCTTGAAATCAAATAAAAGTTGGAGAAAAATAGTACTAGTCAGAAACAGAAAATAATTAAAAATATGAAACAATGAAAGTGTTTTAAGATAAATGAAAGACAAAAAGGAATAAAACAATAAGATTTGAAGAAGTAAATAGAGAATAGGGAACCATGAATATTTAAAACAAATTGGTATGTATGAATGTTATCAAGTGTTGAAAGAAAAAGAACTCCCATACTGAAGGAACATATTGTGTCCTGAGCAAAACTAATAATAAGACATTCACCTCTGATTAAAAAAAAAAAATAAATCATAGTAAACCTAAGAAAATTAAAGAGAAAGTTTAAACAACTACCACAAATAAAAGACATTCATTAAGGAAAATAAAGTTGAGACTAACTACAAACATATCGTTAATAAGAAAAGATGCCCAAAAGCCATGAAGTAATATATTCAAAGTATCATACAAAATTTTAGTAAAAAAGTCATAAAGACGTATTCAGAATTAGATTGGAGGAATAAACTATAGTGTTCTATCCCATTGTAGGGTGACTGTAGTTAGCAATAACATATTATATGGTTTCAAATAGCAAGAATGAGGATATTGAATGTGCCCCAGCACAAAGAAATGATAAAGATTTGAGATGATGGGTATATTAATTACATTGATTTGATTACTATACATTATTTGTATAGAAACACCTATATGTATCCCATAAATATGTACAATTATTATATATTAATTAAAAATAAAATAAAATATACATTTAGATAGATAGATTTTTTTGGCCAAGTGCTAGAAACTCTTCTGGATCTTAGGGAAGCAATTTTCCTCAAAAGCCTAAATCAAGCTGGAGAGATAGAACCCAGAAGACCTAACCCCACACACAGGATACATGTTTTAATAGATGCATTAAAAATAAAATCAAAATGGGCAGGAAAACTGGATGCATTGATAAGCAAAGGAATTAGCAAACATATTAGTATATCTAAATTGTCATGGATAATAAAATATTAATGTATAATATTGGATGCTCAGGTTTAAAAAATGTCAAAAGCAAACTTTTTTAACATCGTATTCTATATATTATGAATATCCTACAAATGTACATAAAATATTGTAACAATTCCTTTAAAAATATATAAATATGTAGCTAAACTTGTAAAAAGAAAAAAAAATAGGCACCTAAAGTAAAGAAACATCTGAAATCTGAAAAGTGCATTATCTTACTTTAAAATTAAGAACATATTTAACATAAACCGTATAGAACATGATCAATATAAAGCACAGACACGTCTCTCCTCCTCCTGTGATGATGTGACTTCAGGCTCTATCTGTGCAGTGAGAACAACTACAGTCTTATCAGGGTGGCAGTTTATCATTTTGTTTTATTGTCTTCTCCATATTAATAAATTATTTTCTTAGATTTTAACCATTTCTAAATTTTTGGCCGTGGCCACTGTTGTTTTACATACGCCATAATTTCTTCCGGGTTCTTCTGTTTTAAAGCCGATGTCTTTTCGTTAATAGTTTTTTCAGTAGGTGTTTACTTATAAACTGTTTTCTCATGTTTGTGTAAAAACTGTATTTCACTCACAGTCTTCTATGATATTTTGCTGGATATAGAATTTCGAGCAGCATACTTTTTCTTCACTATTTGGAAGATACTCTGTCTTCTGTTATCTTCATATCGTTTTCAGTATAAATATCTGACACTAATCTAATCGTTATCCCTGTCTTTTAGTTATCTGAAAGCTTTTAAGATGGCATTTGCTCTTGATTATTTCAGCTTCATTATCAAATGTGTAGATGTGGATTTCCTTTTACTGCATACAATTCAAGGTGTATTTTTGACGTGGTACCAGTGGGATAATTATGAGTCAAATATTTTAAAAGATTTTTAGATTTATGGCAAGTAACTAAATAACATAATTATTGGTTACTCTATTTTCCCTGTATTACTTTCCCACTTTACCGCCATTATTTCCTTTATCTATCCAATAAGCTTCTTCTGCCTGAATCTTCTTTCTGAGAAAACTCAGTCAGATAGAAATTGTAATATGTAAAGTTTTCTTTGCTTACTTCTTTCTTCCATGACCAGACGATATGGAAATGCCCCAGTTCTTAGAACTGTTCTTCTACTGTTTTCTAGCTACACTCTCTTTCCCAGTCAACTTATCTTATTCTTGGCTTTGAATACTGTCAAAAGTCAACATCTTTGTGTAAGAGGTACCCAGAGGCAAGGAAAAATTTGAAGTCTGCAAAATTTAAAGTATCTTTTTGAAACCTGGATTCGCACACTCAGCTGCCCATATGATATCTCCACTTGGAGATAACATATCCAAAACTGAACTCCTGAATTCCTCCTACCAACAAAATCACCGTACCCCTCTTCCTTTTCTAGTTTCTGGCTACTCAATGCTTCCAACTGTTCACACCTAAAACTTTGAAGACATCTTTTGATTTTCTTTTATACACCACATACATTACTGTCTTCTCTACCTTCAAAGTGTATCCAGAATCTGGCCACTTTTCTGCAAATCCTGTTACCACCTTGGTCAAGGACAATATTTCTCCTGCCTACATTAGCACAAGAGCTCCCTAATGTATCTCCGTGCTTTTGTGCTTACCCATCTGAAATCTGTTTCCTGTAGCATAAAAGTGACTCTTGAAAACTTGTCTCATCATGTCATTCCTTCGTCCAAAATATCTCACTGACTTCTTTACCTCCCTCAGAAAATCCAAATACCTTACAATGGCTTGCAAATGCCCACCAGATTTCCATGACCTCTCTAACCTTCTTTCCTATTTCCTCTTATTCACTTTAACCTGGCCAAAATGTTCTCTCTTCCTAAAATGTTCTGCACTCAATTACCCTAACAGTTATTTCCTTCACCTCCTTCAAATATTTTTACAAATGTCACTTTTCTTATGGACCCTACGCTTGTTACCATAGTTAAAATTGCAAACCACCTCTCTCCCATGCACGAATATTTCTATACTTCTCTCGTACTTTTAGTTTTTGAAAACACTTATCACCCATTAAAATATCTTTAACTTATTAATTTTATTATCTCTTTCCATCCACTAGAGGGACAGATATATTGGGCAGAGATGTTTGTCTTTTTTATTTATAATGTAACTCCGGCACTCAGGACAGTTCATGATACATAGTAGATGCTCAATTTGTATTTGTTAAATGAATGAATGAAGAATGGATGTGTGTGTGTGTGTGTGTGTGTGTGTGCGTGTGTGTGTGTGTGTGTGTTTGCATGAAAAGTTCTGAAAGGATGAATGTGTAGCTGATAATGAGAAAACTGCATATCTTTTAAATCAGGAGAATGAAGTCATAGAGAGAAGTATATGAAGATCTGCAAGGGAATAATAGTAAAATAATGTGCTACAAGAAATGGAAAGGGATCAAATACAGTTCGTTGATCCAAAATGATGAAGTTTCAGGCAGAGACACCCAGTCCAGTTGAGAGTACATATCCACACCATCATGACAATGCCCACAGTGTTGGATATACATGGACCAATCAATAGAGTAAGTTAAAATGATTAAATATCCTAATATCCTCATCTTATAAATTATGGTGCTGAGTTACAAGTTAAATCAAAAATATTACAAAAGCAACAAAACAGCCTATCTCTTGATTTCTTAGAACTTAGTACCTGAAAATAATATGCACCAGAAAGTAAAAAAAAAAAAAAATCAGAAAAAATTCTGTGGTACTTCGTTGGCTTCATTAAAGTGAGTTTAATTATATCAAGGTACATAAATACGTATTTGATTCTGGATATTTTCAGTGAAAGATCTATAAGAACCATGTGAAAACATATCTCATTCTAATTTGTGGTTGATGTTATTTCCATTGACTTCCTTCAAAAACATTGCTGGTGTTTCTTATACTCAATTTTCATCCTGAGGATTTCCCTGTAATTGCACTTGGCAAGAATTTCATATTGAGCAATTATCAGTATCACAGTGCTAAATTTGAGTAGAAAAAAAATGTGTGCATGTTACCATTTATTAATTAAACATACAAATGGTTCCCTTCCAGGTTTTTGTGATGATCTGGAATTTACCCCAGAAATTAATTACATTCTTTTTTATCATCACTAACTAAATTATTCATGAAAGCTTGTGGAGGTTAATTCTAAATTATTATACTACCAAAAGAGAAGGCCATATGATCAAGTTAAAATGGAAATGGCAAAAGAAGTGAAATCTCTAATCATTTTGAAACAATTAGTTTTGGGTTATCACCTTATTTGATTTTATTGCTTCTAAGCAATCATTCCTTCAGAAATTAGATACAGGTATTTTCAGCAGAAATGACTGACAAAGCTTAATCAAAGATGAAATAGCTTCATTTATCCAGAATTTATGAAGAAAAAATGTTTTCTAAAAATGAAGCCAATAAACATGAAATAAGTAAACCAAAATATTTCTGACCAGTCCCATATATATAAACAACAATATAAAAATGATATACACTTATAGACAAAAAACTTTGAATGCACTTAGGGCATTATATGACCAAATGCAAAGTATTGCTAAAATTTAAAAGGTTGTATAACTAAGACTACATCTTTATTTATTCATTTATTTTTATATTTTTTTCCATGGGATAATTTCTGGTTTGTGGACTTGCAGTTAATACTCAGAAAAACATGTTGAAATAGGATATTTTTCCATGCATGCCTTTGGCAACAGAAGAATTATATGTAAATGAATGTGCTTATGTGTATCTCATGTCTAAAAATGCAAGTTGGGACAGTATTTGGAGCAATAAAAAAATAATGATTTATTGAAATATATTTTGTTGTATATTTATTTGGTAAAGGGTATTTTTATTTCCTTTTTTTGAGACAAAGAGTCTTGCTCTGTCACCGAGGCTGAATGCAGTGATGTGATCTCGGCACACTGCAACCTCTGCCTTCTGAGTTCAAGCAATTCTCTTGCCTCAGCCTCCCCAGTAGCTGGGATTACGGGCATGTGCCACCATGCCCAGCTAATTTTTGTATTTTTAGTAGAGACAAGCTTTCACCATGTCGGCCAGGCTGGTCTCGAACTCCTGACCTCATGATCTGCCCCCCTGTAATCCCAAAGTGCTGGGATCACAGGCGTGAGCCACTGCACCCTGCCTTCAATTGATTTTTATTGTATTTCTTTGATACAGGGTCTTGGTCTGTCACTCAGACTGGAGTGCAGTGGTGCTAGCAGGTCTCCCTGCAGCCTCAACCTCTTAGGCTCAGGAGATCCTCTCCCCTAGACTCCTGAGTAGCTGAGACTACAGGCATGCGCCACCATGCCCAGCTATTTTTTTTTTCTTTTCTTTTCTTTTCCTATCTTCTTTTTCTCTTCTCCTTCTCGTTCTCCTTCTTCTTCTGTTGTTGTTTGTAGAGACAACATCTCACTGCGTTGCTCAGGCTGGTCTCTTGCCTTAGTCTCCCAAAGTGGGATTTTAGGTGTGAGCCACGGCACTCAGTCATAAAGGATACTTTTAAATGAGATTTATGATGAATCAATTGACACAAGAAAGTTTTCAAGATTATTTATTCTGACTATGAAGATATTTCACCATTTTACAACCAAGACGACTGCTTATATTATATATGAACCTTGTTTTTACTTGGTGCCCTATGATGTTTTCTTTTATTTCCTTCTATTTATCTATCAGGTCAGGTCTATTGAAGCATTTGCCAACAATGACATTCACTTTTTTTAAATGTACAATTCAGTGAGTTTTGACAAACACGTAAAGTATGTGAAACCACTACAATATATAGAACAGATCAATTCTTGAAGTTTCTTTGTACCTTTTTGTTTGGTTGGATTTTTGTTTATTGTGGGTTTTTTTGTGGGTGTGTGGTTTATGTTTATTTTTGTTTGCTTTTGTTTGGTTTTGTTTGGTTTTTATGGTCTCTTTCTTTCTAACACTCTAGCCCTGGGCAATAACTGATCTGTTTCCTGTTCTTACTGCTTTCCCTTGTTTAGAAAGCCATACAAGTGGAATCACAGAATATGTAACATTCTAGGCAGGTCTTTTTTCACTTAGTATAAAGAATTTGAGAATTCTCCATGTTGTTGCACATGTCAGAAATTTGTCCTTTCAAAATTGCTTAGTAGTAGTCCATTGTACAGATGTGTTGCAGTGTGTTTAACCTTCAGTTAGCTTAGGTATATTATAAATAATAACCCTTTACCAAGCTACTATAGATATTCACATACAGCTTGTTTTGTAAACTTAACAGACCATAGCTTGGCAAGGGTTGTCAAGAATGCGAAGTAACTGAAAATCTGATACATTCTTGGTAGAAATGCACAAGTATAAAGCTACTCCAGATAACAGTTTAGCGGTTTCTTATAAAGTTAGACATAACTTACTATGGCATACAACAATCCAATTTTAGGTATTTTTAAAGTAAAATGAAAACGTATGCTTTTTAATATGCTTATTTGCTATTCATACATCCTATTTTGTGAAATCTCTGTTCAAGTCTTTGTTCATTTTTAAATTGAGTTTGCTGTTGTTGTTGTTATATATTCTGGATACAAATCTTTTGTCTGATAAGGGTTTCACATGTATTTACTTCCAGTTTGTGGATGTCGTTTCTCCTTTCCTTAAATGCCTTTGTTTTAAGAACAGAAATTTTAAAATTTTTTGACATAAGACTTAATTATTTAATGAATCATGCTTTTTTTTTAGTCATACCTATACCTAAGAAACATTTGCCTACCCCCAAGAGTGTTTCACTGTATTTTTCTTCTACAAATTTTAAGAATTTCTTAATTTATGGTATGCATTTAAGGCTTAATCTATTTTGAGTTAATTTTTGCCTAAAGTGAAAAGAATAGATTAAGGGTTATTTTTTTTCCATGTGAATATTCAATTGCTCCAGCAGCATTTGTTGATAAAATTCCTCTTTGTCCATTAAATTACCTTTGAAGTTTGTAGAAAATCAACTGACCATATGTGCATAGGTTTATTTCTGGGTGCTATCCTGTTTCATTAATTTTTTGTGTCCATACTTTACAAATACCACACTATGCTGATTACTATAATTGAAAGTGTTTGTTTACAGGATTCTTTTTCCTTGTCAGGATTTTAATGATATCACTTCATTGTTTTTTGATATACATAGTTTCCAAGTAGAACTAACAGTTATGTTGACAAGATCACTGACTACAAAGTTGATTTACAGAAAACAATAGTGTTTCTATATGCAATGACCATTTGGAAATTACAAGCTTTAAATGTTCACACATGCAATTGTATATAAATATAACAAATCTACTAAAATATGTTTACTGCTAACAAGATCCATTGCTAACAAGACCTATTGACTATAGTAAACCTTAAAATAATAAAATGTGCATTTTCTAACTGTACCTTTTTTTTACAAAACTGTTTTTGCTATTCTTGTTTCATTGCTTTCTATATACATTTTAGTATTCATTCATTGATTTTTACAAAGTCAATCAAACAAACAAAATGATAGATGCTGGCATTTTGATTCAGATTGTGTTTACTCTGTAGACTTATTTTAGAAAAAATGATGTCTTACAAGTAGAGTCTTCAGATCTATGAAACTGGCATATTCCCTTTTTTGGTTTCATTTCTCTAATCAGTATTTTATTGTTTCCAGGAATCAGTCTTGATAGTAGGAAACATATATTGGTAGATTTGTTAGAGTTATACATAATTGCATGTGTGGACATTTAAAACTTTTAATTTCCAACTGGTCATTGCTACTCTATGGAAACAAAATTGTTTTCTGTAAACTAACTTTGTAGTCAGTGATCTTGCTCAATGTAACTGTTAGTTCTATTTGGAAACCATGTATATAAAAAAATGAAGTGACATCATTAAAATCCTAACAGGGAAAAGGAACCCTGTAAACAAAGACTCCTACATTCAGCATGCTAAGTAGTTCAATTTTATTTTAATGTAGACATGAATAATTAAAATAAATATCACAAACCCCAAGGTAATCATTAATTTTAAGAGATATAAAGAATGAGTCAATGTTGGTGATAATTTGGTTAAAAATAATATAAAACAGATAGTAAAAAAGAAACAGAAACTGAAAGAATAAAATATGAGAAAGATGGTAGACATTATTTTTATAATATCATTAATAATTCAATAAAATCGAAATATACTTGAGCATACATTTAAAAAGATGTATGCCAAAATGTTTGTTTAAATGGCCAAAAATATAAATAAGTGCTCATCCAACTTATTGTAGAAGCTTAGAAGAGTAAGGATTATCATATACTAGTACCAGAAATAAAAATTTCTACAACTTTGGAAATTTTTTTATAAATTTGAAGATAAATATATTTTAACTCATTCATCTTACTTTTAGATATATGCCCCCTAAAAATATGTGCATCTATATTAAAGACAAGCAAAAATATTCATGGCATGAGTACACATAATAGTCCAAATCTAGAAACAATCTGAAAGTTCATCAATACAAAAATAGGAAAATAACTTTTGTTATAATCACAACATGGAATAATGCACAATGAGAATAAACTACAACTATATATAACATAGACACATTTTAAAGTAGGTAATTGTAATAAAAATAAATTGGACATAAAAATAATGTATAATGAATGGTTCTATTTATACAGATGTTTAAGTGGAGGAAAACATAAACTTAGAAAATGCAAAAAACAACAAAACTCTAAAAAACCAAGGATATGATTATCAAAAAATTAAGAAAGTGGTCAACTTTGATGAGATGATGGAGTGCGGAGTGAGGAAGGCTTCTAGAATTTTGACATTGACATTGTTTTACATTGTCATTAGTCTAATGGTTATAGGAATGTGTTTTTTTTTTAAATTAGAGTTGTGCAATTTTACTATGTGCACTTTTTTATTTGAGCATTATATTTCACATATTATATATATAAGTTATATATAATATATATAATGATTCTAGATAAACTTTGCCTTGTAACCAATAATAAGCTAGTCACACTTCTTCCCCTACATCCCATATTAACAGTCACATTAAAATGCATGACAGACACAAAATACCAAGTCACTGTAAATGACAAATACTCCAATGATCGGACAGATAGCAAACACAACTTTTACACATGAATACATGGAAAGAAATCTGAAGCTGAGCACTAGAGGCAGAAAAAGGGCAACTGAAAATGCCTTCTCATTCTTCCCTACATGCGTAGACTTTACACGTATATATTTATTACAGAACAGAATGACAATGGACATGCAAAATATTTTTGAAATTAACCTGTACCATTTCTATTTTCCATAATGTTAATTTGAATATCTCCTTCAATCCCTTGTCATGAATAGTAATGTATAAGTAGTAGGAATCCCACCATCTTAAAACTAAAACTCAAAACAACAACAACAACAAAAAACCAGTTGATCTTTGGGATGTTTGTCACCCATTCACTGTTTTGGCAAAATAATAACTAAAATTGCTTTAAAATTCCTCTAAAATATAACTCGATACTTTATAGTATCAATAGATAATGGCAGCTAAATATTCCACTAATATTAAAATAGTGATAAATTCTTTATAATACTGATAGAAGAAATGTAAAAATCTAGTCAGTCGACTAGTGCTCAAGAGGAATCTAGCTCCCACTATTAAAATAATTACAGGGGCCAGTATTAGGCTTCTGCACTATACAAGAAGACTATAGAACTAAAGATTCAGAGAAAATATGCAGTTTTGAAATATACCATTAAACTAAAATTTAGAAAGTATGTACTTAGTTATTTCAATAAGTTTATTATTAAAATATAGATTATAATGAGAAATTCAGGATACCTTAAAAAGAAATGTGGATGCAATTACAAGAGAAATGGATGTTATAAAAAGAGTTTGGGGACAAGAAAAGAACAATATTTTAGGAAGAATTCAAATGAAACAGCAAAATTTAAACTTTCATTAAAAAAAGTGAATGGTGGTAATGTTATTGGAAAAAATTAAACCAATGTCTAACAGCAGAACTTGAGAGATTTTCTCAGAAAAAAAGAGAAAAAAATGTTTTCAGAAACGTGTGTGAGTATGGGTGTTGTGTGAAACAACATGAACGACAGAGGAAAGAGAGGAGGACAAAATAAAGAGATACTGCCTAATAATATTGATATTCTTGAAGACCACAGAGAAAAAACAAGTGGCACCGGAGCAGTAAAAGGCAGAGTCTAAGTCTTTTCTGAGGTTAAGAGAGAATATAATATTTTAATCAAAAGTGTGCAATGAATAGCAAGAAAATATGTTGAAAAGAAAAATGGAGGCAGAGCAAGATGACGAAATAGAAGGCTCTACAGATCATCCCCTTTCCAAGGACACTGATTTAACAACTATCTACACAAAACTGGCCCCTTCATAAGAGCCAAAAGTTAGGTGAACACTCACCAGACCTGGTTTTAAATTCATAATGCTGAAAGAGGCATTGAAGATGGTAGAAATGGCTATTGTCACCCCTTGCCCATTCCCTGGCAGCAGCCTCGCAGCATGGAGAATCTGTGCACCTAGGAGAGGGAGAACACAGCAATTTTGAGACATGGCATTGAACTCAGTGCTGCCCCGTCACAGCAGAAAGCAAAACCAGGCTAAACTCAGCTGATGCAAGTTCTGGCAAGCCTTGCCACCATCGGGGCTGATGTGTCCTGGAGCCCCAAATACACTTCAAATGCAGTCTAGGCCACAAAGACTGACACTCCTAGGTGAGTCCTAGTTATGACCTGGGCTCAGCCAGTGGACTTGAGGAAGGCACATGACTTGCGGAGACACCAGCCCAGGCAGCTAAGTAAGCACTTGTGCCACCCCTCACCCAAACCCAGGCTGCATGGCTTGGGACTTGAAAAGAGATCCCTTCTCTCTGCTGAAGGAGGGGAGATGAAAGAGTAAAGAGGTCTTTGTGTTGCATCTTTGACACTAGGTCAGTCACAGTAGGATAGGGCACTACTCAGACACATAAGGCCCCCTTTCCAAGTCCTAGTTCCCAGATGACATTTACTGACACACACTGGGCCAGGATGGAACTTGCTATCTTGAAGGGAAGGACCCATCCTTGGCAGGAGCCAACACCTGCTGACTGATGAGCCCTTGGACCCCAACTAATCAGCAGCAATACCCTGGTCATACACTGTGGGCCTTGGGTGAGACTCTGAGACTAGCTGGCTTCAGGTGAAATGCAACACAGTGCCAACTGTGGCGGCTGTAGGGAGGGACTCTTTCTGCTTGAGATAAGTGGAGGAAACAGCAAAGGAGAGTTAGTCTTGCATGCTTAGGTACAAGCTCAGCCTTGTGTTAGAACACAAAGTGGCCTTTTGGCATGCCTTATTCCAGGCTTTGGCTCTCAGATGGCATTTCTAGACCTGTCCTGGGCCAGAGGGGATTCCACTTCCCTGAAGGGTGAGTCCTAGGCCATGCAGCACTCACCACAAGCTTACTTAAGAGCTTTGAGCCTGAAGTGAACATCAGTGGGTAGCCTGGGAGTACTTCTTGTGAGCTGGTTATGATGATGGCCATGTCGTGAAGCTCTTCTACATGTCAGCAGAGAACAATCTGAAGAAGAAATCAAGGAAGTAATCCCATTTACAATAGCCATAAATAAAATAAAATACCCAGGAGTAAACTTGGCCAAAGAAATTAAAGATGTCTACAATGAAAACTGTAACACATTGATGCAAGACATTGAAAAAAACACATAAAGTTCATGTATTAGAAGAATCAATATTGTTAAAATGTTCATACTACCCAAAGCAATCTACAGATTTCATGTAATCTCTATCAAAATACCAAAGACATTCTTCATAGAGATAGAAAAACAATCCTAAAATTTATCTAGAACCACAAAAGACCCAGAGTAGCCAAAGCTATCCTAAGCAAAAAGATTAGGATCTGGTGGAATCATGTTACCTGACATTAAATTATACTACAGAGCTATAGTAATCAAAACATCCTGAACTGACATAAAAACAGACCTTCAAGTCAGTGGAACAGAATAAAGAATCCAGAGATAAATCCATACATCTACAGTGAACTCATTTTTTACAAAGGTGCCAAGACAGTCTCTTCAATGAATGATGCTGGAAAAAACTGGATATCCATATGCAGAAGAAAGAAACTCGACCCCTATCTCTTTCCATGTGCAAAACTCAAATGAAAATGGATTAAAGACTTAAATCTTAGACCTCCAACTATGAAACTACTAAAAAAAAATATTGGGGAAACTCTCCAGGACATTGGACTGGGCAAAGATTCCTTGAGTAATACCCCACGAGCACAGACAACCAAAGTGAAAATGGACAGATGGGATCACATCAAGTTAAAAAGCTTCTGCACAGCAAGGGAACAATCAACAAAGTGAAGAGACAACCTACAGAATGGGAGAAAATATTTACAAACTACAAACTCTGACAAGGGATTAATAACCAGAATACGCAAGGAGCTCAAACATCTCTATAGGAAAAAAAATATAGTAACCTAATTTTAAAAGTAGGCAAAACGGGCATGGTTTTGCACACCAATGTTTCCAGCTGCTCACAACGCTGAGGTAAGAGAATTGCTTGAGCCAGAGAGGTCGAAGATTCAGTGAGCTGAGATCATATCACTGAACTCCAGATTGGATGACAGAGCAAGATCTTGTCTCACCAAAAAACAACGACAACAACAAAACCTGAAAGAATAAAAAATGTAACTTCTTACTCTTTCTATTCATAATAAAACATTATATTTGTATACAATGATCTATCACTTTAAAGGTAAAAAATACTTTGACATCTTATCACATCTCATCACTTGTAGTTCAGCATATTACACACGTTTTGTTTTCTTCATTTATCAAAGGGAGAATCCTTTTATAGAAATTAATTTTGTTTCTCTTCAAGCTTGAGATCTCACTGGAAATTGAGAGCAAGGAAGTAGTCAGTCATGACCTGGAAAAGTACTAGAAGAAATGTGGCATACTTGGCCTCTCTTCATACTAAGCTTTGTGAAAACAGAGAAGCAGGAGGGCACAAAGAAAACAGTTAGCTTAGGAGTTTATCAGATGAAATCCCTAGATCTTGTATTGAAGCTAAAATTACTGATATAGAATTTCTACTCTTGCAATGTCCAAAACAAATGGATTTTTGCTCTACTTTTCTAAAGAAAAAAAACGTTCTGCCTTCCATAAATAAACATTCAGATTTGAAATAAAAATTGCCTTATATGAATCTGGAAGTCAACTTTTCTGTTTTATGAAATTATGATTACTTTCCCTTTATTTGTTGCATGTTTTTCTCTTTAAACCTTCAATTAAGTTATGGTATAAAGCATACTGTTTTATTTTAGATGATAAAATATTGGATACTATTGAGTTTTGTAGCCTTTTTTTTGGTTAAATCATTGTTAAATTACTGACCCATGTACAGTAAATTTTTCCCTCATTTTGTCATTTGATGAAAGTTGTAAGCTCTTTAATGAATCCATTTTCTAGCCTTATTGTACCTCTCAATTTTAATGTTTCATTATCTATGGTTTGGCACCCCAGATAGCACATTTTAGAGGTTTACTTCTCTAAAAGGAGGTAATTCATTTTCATATTATGAAAATTAAAAAATCAATATGGACTTGCTCATGCATAGCAAACCCATCTTAATTATGTGGCTTCTGCAAGTATGGTAACTGAATTAATTCTTGCCTGTCTTGACTCTTTATATAAATAAGACCCAGATTATCTTATATAGAGATTCAGGGCAAGCCCTTCTTCAATACTTAATTACCTCTCCCATGCTATCTTCCTTAATGATAATGTATGAAATCAATTCTGCAACATCCTCTGTGATAGCATACATACAAATTATTTAACGTTGTAAGGACTATACATCCTTTGTTCTGGGACTTTTACTTACTTTGAAATGGCTAGATGTGTTTTTCATAATTTCCCATTTATTAGAACTTGCAATTTCCTCTTCACAATGTTAATTTTCCATCAGAGTATATGCAAGCAATGCACAGTAGTTTTCTTGTACTGTCATTTTTTCACCACATTTTTTGGCTTTTTTTTCTTTTTTTTTTTACATTATTTGTTTCAAGAAAAGGGAATCTCTCATTGTTATTGCCATTCTTAATAAGTCATGTTATAGGCATGTACCTATTAAAAGATTTTGTTATCTCATATTTTTCTATAATCTAGTAACAAATAAGATCAGTCCTTTTTCATTGAGTACGTCACATTACCTTTTTACCAGGTTAGTTCACAATCACATAATCAGAAATATAACTTTCAGAATCTCCCAGATGTTATAAATTGTATTAAATTATAAAATTTGTAGCATGCAATTAACATATTTTCTGAAATATTCAAATTATTTATTCTTAAAATTTAGGTTGTGTGTCATTTATGAAAGATATGATCTCAGCTTCTTTAAAAAATCTGCTTATTATATTGGTAGGATAAGATGAACATTTTAATAAATTATGTTGATTGTCAGATATTTATTTTCAAAAAGATCATACTAAATTTATGCCTCACACATCAAACAAAGATAAATTTCAGATAGATTTTATACCTAAATGCACTAGAAGAAAACAGGTAAATTCCTTTATAATCATAATGCAGGGAACATTTGAGCTGCAACTTGAAAACTAAAGCCATTTCAAAAATTCAGTAAATTAAACTACTTAATACATCATAAATATCCTATATTAATGGAAGAGTAGCCATGAAGGAAGCAGAATTCGCATTCCAATGTGGTATCTAAGTATATTTTCCTACTGAAAGCAATGATGATGGGTCTTAACTGTCATTGTTTTTAGTGTGAGAAAGTATTTATGTACCACATTCTGGAATGTGAATATATATGTAACATATGTATGCATGCACTTAGATATATATCATATATATGATATAATATATACATTTTATATATTATATATAATATTCCTGTAATAACTTGAAATATCAGACTTGAGGGACTAGAAAGAGAAGAATACTAATGTTTCATATCAATAAGATACAAGGACCATCATGAAAGAGATACTACTATCCAAAGTCAGGATGTTTTCAACATTAATGTATATAAATCCATAATAACACTAAAAAAGTACAAAATTTACTTCATTTGTAGCAAAGGGAAGTAGTTATCTAACCAACTTCTTATTCTAAAAACTACATTTAGAGAATCAAGTTTTAGCTGCACATTTCAAATTGGAAGTATATTTTTGATTTATCCATATAGTGTTTTGATTCATGAAAGCTCTTCTTTATAGAATAATGCTAGCTGATTAATATAGAAGAAATTATAAAATTAGAAAATTGTCATTGAATAAGACAATAATAATCAACGGATGCCAAAATTATTGGATGAAAGTTTATGTGAAACTGAATACATACATAGCACCAAAATATTAGATTAAAAATCACATATGATTTGAAAGGAGGACATGGAAGCTTGCAATTAAAAAAGTCCACCTGTTAATACTTTAAGTGAGCAACCGTAACATCATCAATAGAGGGGCATTTAGACATTGCATGTCTTACACTGCATTTGAATAACACAATACATGATGCCACTTAGGGAGTATTCTTGCTAAAATATCCAGTCCAAATCTAGTTGATCATTTCAATCTAACTCCCATTTTAAATAAGCAGTGAAAGTATTTACTATATGAACTATAGCCCCCCCTACACACAAAATGTCTAAAAGTTCTGACTTTAAAAAATTGACCTTTTTAAAAAAAAATACTTAATGTATTTAAACAATAACATAAAAAGGTTCACAGGGATTGGCATAGGTTAAGAAACATATAACTTATCAGAAACCAAGTCAACATTCGGAACTTACATTTACATTAATCTGATATGATGTAGTTTTAAGAAACCAGCATTAAATATTGTCTTTGAGATAACTTTGAATATGAACCTCACACTGGATCAAGTTTTTAAAATATGGTTAATGTTTAGTTGTTCAAATTACACTTTGGTTCAGAGGATGAGGCATAATAACGTACTTTGTCTGACAATGACATTGAACTCTTTCTCTAGTTGGCTAGATCAAGAGCAAGCTAGAATCAGTGATCCCCACTTCTTTGCAAACTGAAAATATGGGACTGATTGTCTTCCTCTCTCTGTGCCTCTACACTAGGTATTTGACATTTTCAGAAAACTCTAATAGTAATGTACAGTGGCATCTAAGTGCAAACTTGTTGGTGCCTCAGTAGTTTTACCATTACTGATAAGACTGCTGTCAAGGCTTGCCCTTACAAACAGAATGGACTCTCCTCAAAACACACATCTAAGCCAGGTGTTCATAGCACTCTGCCCGCTGCAAGATTCTCTGTAACAATGGGGGAGTAACAGGAACTGTGGCTCTCTTCTTAACAAAACACTGACTTTTTTTTTTTAAGTTCTGGGATACATGTGCAGAATGTGCAGGTTTGTTACGTAGGTATACATGTGTCATGATGCTTTGCTGCACCTATCAACATATCGTCTGTGTCCATGTGTTCTCATTGTTCAACTCCCATTTAGGAGTAAGAACATGTGATGTTTGGTTTTCTATTCCTGTGTTAGTTTTCTGAGAATGATGTCTTCTAGCTTCATCTATGTCCCTGCAAAGAACATGATCTCATTCTTTTTTATGGCTGCATAGTATTCCATGGTGTATATGTGCCACATTTTCCTTATCCAGCTTATCCAGCCTGATGGATATTTGGGTTGGTTCTAAGTCTTGGCTACTGTAAACAGTGCAGCATTAAACATATGTGAGCATGTTTCTTTATAGGAGAATGATTTATAATCCTTTGAGTACATACCCAGTAATGGAATTGCTGGGTCAAATGGTATTTCTGGTTCTACATCTTTGAGGAATTGCCACACTGTCTTCCACAATGGTTAAACTAATTTACACTCCCACCAATGGTGTAAAAGTGTTCCTATTTCTCCACAGCCTCTCCTGCATCTATTGTTTCCTAACACTGACTTTTAAGTTTCCCCCAAAAATATATAAACTTATTCTCTCATGTTTTGGTAGCTGCCCCAGGCTCATTTGAATAACAGATGATAATCATCAAGAAACTTACCTTGTGAAAGAGTAGGCAAATATTCTTATTTTTTGTAAATACATACTGAACTATTTATGAGTAAGGTTTCATAGTGCCTGTTATATTTAAAAAATTATTAAATGGAAAATATGGAGAATATGGCAAATATATTAATTATTAAAGAGAGGTGATGGTTGCATGAGTATTTGTTAAGCTGTTGTCTATGCATTTATGTTGTACTAAAGCTAGTTGTAATTAAAATCAACAAAAGTCTATCTGCTACCTCTTCTCCGTTTCTATTAAAACTGCTAGCTTAGAACAAGTTGCCATTATTGTATTCAGAATGCATCTCCTAAGCATCCATGTTCATTAATAATTATGATATTGAAGGTTATTTTGGGAATTAGATTGTTGGGATTAAATTTATGTCAAGATACTCACTATTGGTGATCTTTAGTATAAGCAAAGTAATAAACTGCTATTGTTTAAATACCTAAAATACATTTTAAATTGTAAAACATTTTGCAATATTAGTCACTGTATTTGTTTTCAATATAAAATATCACAATATTATATAATAATCCTCACAATATATATCAAAATTTTATGGAAAAAATAGAAATTGATTAAACAACATTTGTGATAGGATATTTTACAAATTTACATATGGCTCACAATATCAGTGAGAATCGTACTCTGTAATATCACAATGACCACTACGTTAATAAATACTAAAACATCAATCCTAGGAGAAGTACAAAGGTATGTTTCTAATAGGCTTTGGTCATGATATTTTTCACCAGTCAATACATAACCTTGTTTTATGTGAGTTTCTGTTTAAAGATATCTTATTTAATATATTTTATTGGCTCATTGACACTTACCTCATGGCCAGTAGCATTAACATTCAGCACCCCTGAATGAACCCCAGCTAACATACACAAGGAGGTACATCACAGCCTTCTCAGACTTAAGAATGCCATACTACACTTCAGCACTATGCTTGGGAATTATTTTTAGCAGCAAAATCACCAGGAAAAAGCACGGAAATGTGAAAATGTAATGCTAAATAGACCACAAGAAAGACACTTGTTTATAACATTAGATCCGAAATAAGAAGGCAGAGGATGACTTTGACCTCAGCTGTGAACACACATCTATGTCGGCAGCATCAGTTTTGTTTTTTTGTTTGTTTGTTTGTTTGTTTGTTTTGCAGTTCTGTGCATGTGCATGCCCATGAGTGACTGAGAAACTGGCGTAAGTATTGATTTGGATATTACAAATCAATTTTAGTAAATACAAAAATTGGGAATACAAAATGCATAAATATCAAAGATTGACTGTATGTTGGTCTTTGAAAATATTACTCTTACTCTTATTATTAATATCAGCATTACCTATTCAACCTTAGTAATAAATTTAACAGGTAACTAGTAGTTTTATTAAAATATGTTGATGTCATCTTTCTGTAAACCCAAATGACAGAAATATTGTGAACGGAACAACTGACAGATTTGATTTAATAGGTCACGTAGCATCCTGTACCTAGCAATTAAAGAACGCACATATTGACATTTCAAAAACTGTCCACCTATTGAACCATGAGAAAGCTAAAGAAATGTCACGCCCATGAATTAGTATAATATCTGCTTTAATCCCTGAATATGAAACAAAAAAATTAAAAATCAGTGATTAATAGGCAACATTTTAGAAGTCTAAATACATTAGGTATTTAAAAACCTATCATGGTTTCTGGCTTTAACTTAGAATGCAGAAGGCTGGAAACAGCGTAACTACCACTGTAGCTACCAAAAAGATACAATGTTTCTATTTTTTTACTTTTATTTGTTTATTTTAAATTTTTTATTTTTTTGAGATGGAGTCTTGCTCTGTCGCCCAGGCTGGAGTGAAGTGGCATGATCTTAGCTTACTGCAACCTCCACCTCCTGGCTTCAAGCAATTGTCCTGCCTCAGCTTCCCAAGTAGCTGGGATTACAGGCACGCGCCACTACACTCGGCTGATTTTTCTATTTTTCAGTAGAGACAGGGTTTCACCATGTTGGCCAGGCTGGTCTCGAATTCCTGACCTCATGTGATCCACCCTCATGTGAGCCTCCCCAAGTGCTGGGATTACAGCCATGAGCCACTGCACCTGGCCACACATTTCTAATTTTTCTAGATCTCATCAGAGACATGAGGCTGCAGGGCAATGAAATAGTCCAAAAATCTAGGGAAAGTGACAGTTCAAAGGAGTGATGAGATCTGAAATTTGAGCCCTCTGTGTTAGAGCATAGGAGAAAGAAAGAACCATTATAAAAACTGAAAAAAAAAAAATTGTTAAAAAGTGTTTGCCTAATTGCTAAAGAACAAGTGTGCAGAAAAGAGCATAGCAGATTTGAGATTGCTTTCATTAAAGGCATGCTTGTACGGTTGGACTTTGGTGTCTGGGAAGTTGGGTTTGAGGAGTTTCCATAATTCTCTAATAAAAATGGATCACTGTGCCTGAATTATGCAAACAGTGTGATTTACGTTGAACACCTGCTTTTCTCCCAAGTGTCTGGCATTTTGATATGTGTTAGTCAGAGGGTGCCTACATAACCCAATATAAAACTTGGGCAGTGAGTCTCTTATGAGCATCCCTGATAGATCACATTTCACAGGAGTTATCGGGAATCATTGCTGGGGGAATTAAGCACGTCCTATGTGACTTCCATAGGAGCGGACTCTTGGAAGCTTGTGCCTGATTTCCTCCAGATTTCACCCATGCCCCTTTTCCTTTTGCTGATTTTTTATTTTTATTTTTTATTATTATTATACTTTAAGTCTAGGGTACATGTGCATAACGTGCAGGTTTGTTACATATGTATACTTGTGCCATGTTGCTGTGCTGCACCCATCAACTCGTCAGCATTTTGCTTTGTATCTTTTCAATGTAATGCATTATAGCCGTGGATATAGCTATGTTCTGAGTCCTGTGAGTCTTCCTAGTGAATCACCAAACCTAGGGGTAGTTTTGGGGACTCAACATACAATGTATGGATATATGAAATTATAAAAGTATAAAATTTCAGGGATCTATGCACTTGTGAGGAGTTCTCACCTACTTTCAGGCTCTTCTCTAAACACAGTGACATCACTTAGGAGAAACACTAGGATAGAATGGGAATGAGGGGACAGGATTTGATGTCACAGACTGAAGGAAGAAGGTAGCTGTTATCTGTGGGAAAAATAGTAAAAACAGACAAGATATACTTTCATAGAGAGCAAAAGCCTTAAGCCTGTGGGAAGACCAATAAATCCTGTCCATCACAAAAAGCAGGTAAAGATTTATTAGGTAGGATGCAACGACTCACAGCTGTAATCCTACCACTGAAGGAGTTCGAGGCAGGAGGACTGCTTGAGTCCATGAGTTTAAGACCAGGCTGGGCAACACAGTAAGATCCAGTCTCTATTTTTTAAAATATACATAAACAAAAACGCAGGTGTGGTGGTGCACACCTATAGTCCCAATTACTTTGGAGGCTGATGTGATAGGATCACTTGAGCCTGGGAGGTAGAGGCTGTAGTCAGCCATGATCACACCACAGCACTACAGCCTGGGCAACAGAGCAAGACCCATCTATTAAGAAAAAAAAAAAGATTAGGAAAAAATCTTCACTTAAGAGAGAAGATTGACTATATCTTACGCTCAGACAATTAGCGGTCTCCTACCACTAATGGAGAGGCAAGATCATGTGAAAAACATATACACACAAAGAAGCCAATACCTGACCCAAGATCCAGAAGCATGAGACTTGAGATTGGGTCATGGCCACAATGAGAGAAGCACCCCGTGTCTAACCATCAGATGAGTAAACATCAAGTGACCAGAAACAGCAAGCTGCCAGTTGCACAGGAGGTGCAAGGATATGAATAAAGACCCTGTCTGAGGTACAGGTGCCTTGTGAAGGCCAACACCAAGGGTAGAGCAGGGACGGTGAGAAAAACACTCTAGCAAACTAGCAGGCATACCAAGCACTAGGTATTGCTTTAGGAGTTAGAAGTCAGTGGTGCACTGAGGGTAATGGCAGCAACAATGAAAAACAAACTCAGTTCAATTTAAGACTAGATAGACTCAATTTCTTATGCTAATGCCCTAGTGAACGAGGATTTCTGCCTATATTTCACTTAAATGTAATTTACTTCAATCTCTACTGTAATACACAGGATCTCCCAGTTTCAACCAAAAAGAAAAAGAAAATGCAAAAAAGTAAGAAAAACTGCACACAGTAGTGACAAAACCGTCAACAGAAACAGACTCAGATATGATGCAAATACTAAAATTACCACACAGTAAATTCAATTAACTGTGATTTATATGTTAAAGACTTCAAAAGAAAAAATGGATACAATGCAAAAACAAACGTGTAATTTCAGCAGAGGATGAAAACTGTAAGAAAGAATCAAATGGAAATGTTACAGAGCAGAAACCCAGAAATACAGGTGAAGAATCACTTTAGTGTACTTATCAGTATAATCAGTACAGTCTAGGAAAAAAACAACAGTGGCTTTGATAATAAACTAATAAAAATTATTTAAACTGAAATACAATATGAAGTAGTCATTTTAAAAATACAAAAAAACACCCCCTACCCCCACCCCCCCAAAATAGAACAGAACATTCAGGAACAGTGGGACAGTATCAAATATTATTTTTGTGAAATTGGAATCCCAGGAGAAGATGAGAGAATTGAGAAGAAAACATATTTGGAGAGACAATGAAATATTTTGAAATAATTTCAAAGATAATAAAAGACAAGATACCCATAATAGAAAAAAGGATGTGCAAGATTTTCCTATTAGACATCTGTTCTTTGTAATAAGATATAGTGCTTTTAAAAGTGTGATTATAAAGACCTGTGGAACAGGACAGAGAGTACAGAAATGGGAATGATTCAATAAATGGTTGACCATATGGGGAAAAGATACATTTAATTTCTACCTCATATAAATTCACAAAATTCATTTTTGTTGATTAAGAAGCTAAAATAATTTAAAAAATTAAGAAGAGAATATCTATGTATCTATAAAATATTTATTTCTAGAAGAAAATATTTTTATATCCGTCTTGGAATGATTTTCTAAACAAAATGCAAAAAACATATTAATCAAAAAGGAAAGATTTGATATATTAGATTACACTATAATTAATAATAAATTTCTACTTATCAAAAGACACTGTGAATAACTTTAAAAAAACACAGTCAAGAAGATCCATGTGTGATCAATAAAGGATTGATAGCTGAATATATTACATTTACTTTAAAACACACAAAAATGATGTCACAGCAAAATGGGCAATTAACAGAACAGAAGCCATGCATAAATATTATGCCTATTAAGAAACACCTTAGTTACCACATTACAAGCAAATGTATTAGTTACCACATACAAGCAAATTTATAATGAAGAGACAATATTTGATCCCTACTGGATTGGTAAACGCATGGAGAAGAGTTGCAGAGAGTGTGGAATAGCGGTGCTCTTTGAAATGGTGTATGACACTATCTAGGAAACTTAAATAGGTAAATACATTCTTGTTCAGCGATTCCATCCTTAGGCATACTAGAATAACTCACATACCTATACATTCCCATATATGTGTGGTAGTCTTAGGTTGGTAGTAGCAAGAATTTAGATGGAACATCATTGACCATAAATAGTGGCAGAGTCATAAAATAGAAAACTATGAACACGTACATTTGATTAGCAACGTTTTACAATTGCTCCCCCTGCAGGTAGTTAAGACAAATGCATACCAATTGTAGAGCTGAAAGGTCTGTAAGATTTTTTTCAACTCCATATAATGTAATCATTTGGACGTATGTATTACTATTATTTTCTTTCAATTTGATTTCTATGGTAGCCTTTGCAGTGAGCCAGCATTGGCTCTTCCGCTTACACTCGCTTTTACTATACATTAGGTATTTAATTTATCTAAGTCCAATTACCCAATCTGTAGAAAAGAGAATATTATTATTTCATAGGTTTTAAATAGTTAATGAGATAAATTAGATAATGCATCTTACACAATGTCTTTTATGTAATTAGGCTCATTCTCTGCTACTTTTTCTCTTTCTCTTTTCCATCTTTCTACCTACATATTAATCCTAAATACACACATACATTCACACACAAAAATGTCTATAGATCTATATAAAAATATAAGAATATGTATATTTGTACAAATGTCTATATCTATATCTATATAAATACATGAGCATTTTATAGCACAAATCTGGAATCACGCTTTTAAAATTCTAACTTAGAATTTCCACTTAACATAACATTTTCACAGATCATTAAATATTCTTTAAAAGCATGATCGTAATTGATAAAATATATTTTAGTACATTTACATTATATATTTTATTTAACTAACCCAAGTCAAAGAGCATTTCATTTTTGTTTTCATTTGATCAATATTACAAATCAGTCTGTGGTATACATTGTTTTACCCTCATCAGGGGGTACCACCTCATATACATCCACACTCTGTCCTTCTTTCTTTTCTTTTAATCAAAGAAAGAAACATCAAGTACCTGGCATTACTATGCATTTGAAATCAGTTACTCTAATCTTTTCCTCCTAGCTCATCCCTCTCCTTATTGTTTTATACACCTTTTGGTAAACCATTCTTGCATACTGTCCAGTAGAACTTCTATATTCATGGAAATATCCTACATTTCTTTTTTTTTTTTTTTTTTTTTTTTTTGAGACGGAGTCTCGCTCTGTCGCCCAGGCTGGAGTGCAGTGGCCGGATCTCAGCTCACTGCAAGCTCCGCCTCCCGGGTTTACGCCATTCTCCTGCCTCAGCCTCCCAAGTAGCTGGGACTACAGGCGCCCGCCACCTCGCCCGGCTAGTTTTTTGTATTTTTTTAGTAGAGACGGGGTTTCACCGGGTTAGCCAGGATGGTCTCGATCTCCTGACCTTGTGATCCGCCCGTCTCGGCCTCCCAAAGTGCTGGGATTACAGGCTTGAGCCACCGCACCTGGCGAAATATCCTACATTTCTGTTATCCATTCAGATAGGCTTCACCTATGTGTGGCTATTGAGCACTTGAAGGGCAATTAGTGCAACTGAGGAGGTTTATTTTAAATTTTACGTAATTTGAACAAATATCAATTTTAATTATAATAATCATGTGACATTACTGGCTACTGTGTTAGTCCATCAAGAAGGATAAATAGATAAGAAAAAAATGAAGACCGTTGAGTAATACAGTACTGGGATAAAAGGAAAAGAAAGGAAGGATAAAGGAAGAAAGAAAAATAGATGTAGAAAGATACTTAAAATCAATAAAATAGATTTTTTAAATAGTAAAAGTAATTAAAGAAATGGTACAATCATGGTATACCATGTGATTCTAGTGCATAATATGCCATTAATATTGCATAGTTTTTCTATTTATGATTTTAATACACAAATTCAGAGATGGAATTTTGAACACAAGGTATTATCAATTCTACCTGGTGTTGCCATTTGTCCTTGAAGAGGGTCTTGAATATGATCTATAGAAAAGACTGATATAAAGCATCTCACTAACAGAAGAAATTTGTGATGAAATATTTAGATAAAACAAATCTAGTATCTGCTCTAACTAACCTGCATCACTATTGGGTGCTTTTTTGTTTTCATTTGAATACTTCATTTTACTAGTTGTGTCACGTGAACAGATGTCAATATAGTGTAAATTATATTAAGAGATACTACTTCTTGTATTGTATTCATTTTGTAATTTAAGATTAGGTGTTGCACTATGTGAATCCCATTCCCAATGGCAATCCTTCAACATGAGTTTGTAAGGGCCATAGCAATCATTCACATTTTGTACCAGTGTAGGTCACTACTCCTGCATCATTATAACAATTGCACCTATAGAAAGAAACAGGGAGATTATAAGGCAAGATGAAAGAAATATAAGCATTCAAACTCCTCCTTTCAAACCAATTGGGAAGTATTTTTTATCTGAGTTCTTAGTAGGTTAGCCAAATTTCTTCTATGGAACTGATAGGGACAGAAGGCAAGGAAATTCAGGGCAGAAGAGGGTGAGTCCCTAGTGAGTGCCTCACCCTCAAGCCTGGAACCATGGCCCAAAAGGAGAACATACATTCCTCTTTTCCTGCTCGAATCTTGCCTTTTCCAAAACCATAAAAGCCCCAGGCTCCACCAGGAGAGAGAGGAGAAGAGGAGAAGCAGTGAGACGTTAGAGACTATGGTTGGTTGGATGTCGGAGAGAAGCAGATTGACTTCAGAGGAACAGCTTGACCACTTGCTTCCAAGAGGAGTGAGGCTGTGGATGGTTAGACTCTGGGGGAAGGTTATCTTCCCACTCCATCCCCTTTTTAACTCCCCTTCCCACTGAGAACCACTTTTACTGGCAATACAATCCCGATATTTACCATCTTTAATTTGTTCATGTGACCTTGTTCCTACCGAGTGCTGGTCAAGAACTCTGGTGCAGGTGCAAAAGGCTGTCACACTGACCCTCCACTGAGCTGTTAACACTTAAGTCATCCGCAGATGGCAAAGCTAAAAGAGCACTTACCGTAACACTCTGGGGCTTCAGTGGTTGCAGGCACCCCCTTATATGCTGCTGCGGGTCTGCACAGAATTTTGCTCCTGCTGGCACCTAAAAGTGCCCGCCCCAGGTCCTATACCGGGTCACTTGTGCTCCCCCTCTTGCAAGGAGTGGAATGCAGGGGGACTCCAGCGAGTGGAGTTGGCTCCTGCTGGCACAGAAGAGGCTGACTAGTTTTAGCACCTGTACACTCCAGCTCCCCTCCACAAAGGGATCAGGAAACTTTCCTGCTTCAGAACCATGAAGTTCATTGCAGATACCCATGAGCATTAGTAAATGTCTAAGTGGATCTGGAGGCTACAATATTTTGGCCTCAAAGATACAGCTTAGACTCACACAAACTCACAAGTTACATGCCACCAACGCCCTTCAATACGGAGGTGGAAATTATCAGGAAACGGAAATAAAAACTCTCATTTGTAGAAGGGAGATTGGAAAATAGAGTACCTGATCAAAGAAGCAAGACTAAGCACTCTCTTCCCTTCCCATGGAGGAAAGTCCTCACTTAACGAATCCTGTAGTACATGTGTCTGCCTTCTGCGGCAAATCGTCTTACCTATTATCCTCTGTGGTTTCTGTCTTGCTCTTTGAGAAGTTCTTCCATGTCTGTTTTCTTTCTTTCTTTTTTTTTTTTTTGAAATGGAGTTTCTCTCTTGTTGCCCAGGCTGGAGTTCAGTGGTATGATCTCAGCTCACTGCAACCTCCGCCTCCCGAGTTCAAGAGATTCTCCTGCCTCAGCCTCCCAAGTAGCTGGGATTACAGGCGTGAGCCACTGCCTGGCCACATGTCTGTTTTCATCCATGGTCACATCTGATATGTACATAGGGAAAGATACTTTTTGGAGGACCTGCCCATCTCTTCCAGCTAAGGTTCAGGGAATCTTGGATTCTCTTTAAGAAAATTAAAGCTGTCTTAGCAGTGGCTGTACAATACTTGTAAACGTTAGCAATTGTCTGGTGTATTTTGTCCAATCAATTCTATGTGTAAATAACTACAGCTAAACTTCTCATCCAGATATAGCCGTGAAGACTGAACATTCTTGCCTTTTACTTATTGACTTTCGTGTTCTTCATACTTCTATTGATTATTTTGAATCCACTTGAAATAACTGGCTAGGTGGGAATGTTATACCTTATTCTAACCTTTATCGGTGTGCAGTTGTGTAGTAAGAGGACACTTAAGAAAATTGCTTACAAGCATTGGGCCGCAGTGTTATCTCTAACTAATGCTGCCCCTTAACAGCCAATATTGGTGAATATACCAGGTTGGAATACAGTAGAATTTGTCTTTTTCATCCTTGCTACATTCCAAATTAATGAGCTCACAGTGAAATTAGACTGCGAGCTGTTGGCAGATAAATTTCTCAAGCCTTCCTGTTCTCTGCTCACTTCCCTACTGATTCTAGCTTCAGTTTGTCAGTCAAAAGCATCAAGATTGAGTATACACTACATTTTAAAATTGTCTTCAATTGTAGATCAGGTAGTAATAGTACAACCTTGGTTGGCATGTTATCTGATTCCAAATATACAGCAGCCAACAGTTTGAACAAACATTTTACTATCACATAAAGAAAGTGATCAACTCTCCAGCCTGTAATATTGATTGCTTAGTATTTGCCTTATCATCTCCACTGAGTCAATTCTATTGATGTTTTGTTCTTGCAAAAGACATTTCCAGGTATGAAACTTTATGCCAGTTACTATTAAATTTATCTCTATAAAACAACAAAATAATAACAACATAAAAACAAATAATACTTTCTTAAAGAGAGTAGATTGTTAAATGTTTCTTTCATGTGAAAAGATTCCAGATACAGCAGGTCAGTGCTAATATGGTGTCTAAGAAATCTCTACAGTTATCAGGAATCCACCACGTTTTATCTGTTCCACAATCTTTGTGACAAGTTTCCAAACTCAAGGATTGCCTTATTTTCGTGAAACAGCCATTATAACTCTAATCATCAGATCCACTCTCTAGGATGCCACAAGGAGAAAGGGACAAGCATAAAAGAGGAGAGTACTGTAACAGTCAGCCCTTTTTAAGGTGGTTTCTTGGAAGCAGAATCCAAAAATTTCTGTTCAGAAATGTAACTTAATCACCTGGGATATGTCCACATCTTAGTTTAGTTTTCTAAATAAAACAAAGTGGGAGACTACATGGTAGGCAGGTTACTAGGAGTCTCTACAGTCTAATCATACATTAGTTTTGTTATCTGTAACATATGTTATACTTTATAAGGCTATTGAGTCTTAAGAATAAAATTATTATAAATAAGGATGGGTTGGTATTGACTTTGCCCTTGTCAAAGTTTTTGGGCGTTCCATTGAAGTACATATTAGCAAATCTAATATATGTTTCAATATATTAGTTTCCTAATAGGCATACTTTAGCATCCCAGTATCCGGAGGCCACTATCTCTCTCTTATTTTATAATGTATAACAAACACATATATAGCTTTAAAAGAAAACACCCTGCAGTAAATTTCAGATTAGATTTTGATTTTTTATTTTCTTGCTACTCTTAATTTTAATGAAATTTTTGGAGACAAATAACTCACAAGAGAAAGTTTTTTAATGAAACTGATTTTGTACATTAGAATTAACATATTTTAAAAGAAAATTGCCTGCCGCTGCTAGAATAGTGCTCTTTTAGTGGTGCTTTTTGGTGCTACATCAAGTTTTAACTTCCTATAAAACTAGAGAAATATCATATACACCATATACACAAACAAGCATCACATACAAAGCAATACTTTAAAAATAAAAAAGAGGACACTGTATTTGTTAGATTGCTTTAACTGTGGCCAAGTACACATATATTGTTTTGCCTTTTATATTCTTCTAGTTATGTATTGTTTTGCCTT